>NW_024081258.1:0-112392 GCF_003009895.1 Hyaena hyaena | reverse complement strand
AAACTAATTTGACAATAAACTATTTGTAAAAAAAAAAAAAATAAAAAAAAATAAAATTCTGTATCCTAAAAAAAAAAAAAAAAAAAAAAAAAAATGCCAGACGCCCTCCCTGCAGAGATGCCGCGTTCATACTCTCTCACCTCCGGTGCAAAGAATCCAAAGACTGGCTGGCTGTCTGGTCCCACCTTGGCATAGGTGGGGCCAGCAGTGGAGAGGGAGACCGGGACAGCAGGGGTGCCAAGTCGTTGTTGAAGGCGGGGCAGGGGTGAGGAGGTGAGGTGACAAGAGGCAGAGCAGGCTGGGACGGCCCCCTGCTGAGACACCGGCTAGTTCACCGGACTCCAGGGTGGAGTGAAAAGCATCCCTGCTGCGATGAGGAGAAGCGTCAGCGCCCCCAGGCCAGGTTCATTTACAGCTGCCACCTCGTGGCCTGTGGGTACGGGATATGCAGGAAGACGGTCCCAGGATCCTGTCCCCACAGCTGCTGCCTTCTCAATTTTCCTGAGCATGACTTATTTCCATTTTTATTCCTGCTACTTCTATTCCAAGAGCTGCCTCCAGCTGCCTGTCTGCCACCTCCGAGTGCTTCTGTGTCCTTTCCCAGCTCCCGGCCTGCCCTTCTCCCCCAGGGACCCCAGGCACCTCTCTTCAGGGGCTCCTTCTCCCTCCCCACCTGCCCAGGTCCCAGTTTCCCAGGGGAACCTTCCAAGCCCTGGCAGCCTGACCTCCCTCTGCCCTCCCTCCACGCCGGGCCTGTTGATTCCCCCTCCCCGCCCCCCACCCCCTCCAGAGCACAGCGCATCCAGACAGGCCTCAGAATCTACAGAAACGGATGGCGGCTCGTGTCTCCGTCATTGCTTCCGACAGGTACTAAGCTGCTCGGTGGGCCCGACCAGTGGCTCAGAAAAGCAAAACCGTGGCCGTTCAGTCATGACTCACGGGAGCATGAACACGAGGCTTCGCTTTACCACCCACCGGGCCACGGAAAGCAGGCACACTAGCCTTTGCCACTAAATGGAGGACAGCTCCGGCAGCCTGAATGTTCCGGGAACGCAAGCGAGAGCCCCTCAGTGTGGGGGGGCCTGGAGCAGCCACGAGCTGAAACAGACCAGGGGGACAAGCCAGGAATCCACGGGCCACTGAGGCACGACTGGATGAGTAGTTTTGGAAGAGTCTGAAAAACTTGCTATCAGGCAAAAAATGAAGGTGAGGAAGTCCTTGAGTTTCCTGTCCTTATCCCAAAGGAATATTGAGGATCCAAAGGTGGGTCGTGAACGCCCACAAGCAGCCCAGGGTCTGTGCCGGGAGCCCCTTTCCTTGCCTCCCCTACTCTGCACACTCCACACACCCAGGACATATCGCTCTGTATTGTAATTGCCTGCGACCGGCCGCTGTCCTTATTAGACCCTGACTTCCCCACAGGAATGTACCTTTTTCACTGGCCTAGTGCACAGCAGGCTCTCAGTTAGGGTTTGTTGAGTGAATAATGAATGGAGCAAATGATGGGTGTCATATACATATTTCATATCCTGATAGTGTGTTCAGGGAAGAATTCCATATTGCAGCCACTTCATTTAAAATCTGAAAATGGGGGTGCCTGGGTGGCTCGGTTGGTTAAGCGTCTGACTTTGGCTCAGGTCATGATCTCATAGTTTGTGGGTTCGAGCCATGCGTCAGGCTCTGTGCTGACAGCTCAGAGCCTGGAGCCTGTTTCAGATTCTGTATCTCCATCTCTCTCTGACCTTCCCCTGCTCATGCTGCCTCTCTCTCTCTCTCTCAGAAATAAACAAAACATTAAAAAAAGAATCTGAAAATGGTGGGGCACCTGGGTGGCTCAGTCGGTTAAGTGTCTGACTTTGGCCCAGACTCACCATCTCACAGTTCGTGAGTTCACGCCCCATATTGGGTTCTCTGCTGTCAGCGCAGAGCCCACTTTGGATCCTCAGTCTCCCTCTCCCTCGGCCTCTCCCCCTCCCTTGCTTGCTCGCACACTCTCTCTCCCTCAAAAACATATAAACATTTAAGAAAATAATAAATAAATAAATAAATAAATAATAAATGAAATCTGCAAATGGCTAGAGTTTAGTTATAAGATAATGGTCCACATTGTTCCCAACTAGAATTTATGTATTCGTACCTGTTATACACCTAGTTCAAGATGCCGAATTGTACAATCAAGTAGACCAGAGTGGGGAGCCTACAAAGTCTATGCATGGGGAGACAGGGGCACATTTGCAAGCTTGATCTCAACCTCCAGAGAAGTCTGAATTTCAAGTATTCTTCCACAACACACATCAAACCAAATGCTGGAATACAGGCCTGATTTGGAGTTCATGAATTGCGGAAGCCAGGTTGGAGTAAGGACCTGTGCCAGCCTCCAGCCTGATATGAAGTCTTCAGCCTCTTTTCATCCCGGAGAAACGTTTATTTTTATTTTTCCCACTTTCTCGGGAATGCAGAAGCCAAGAATAAGTGGAGTTGAAAGACACCTCTACAGGAAGAGTGGGGCCATTTCTGCCACCTTGCTGGGCAGAATAATTTGGTGTAAAGATAGAGCCAATGAAACTGGAAGACCAGAAGGATCACAGCGATGTTTTCAATGTACATACAAGAGACGGCGTGAGAACGGAGGCGGTGTTCACCTCTGCCAATGCCCGTTTGTTACTTCTTGCTGAGGGTCCTCAAGAGCAGATCTGAGTGGCAAATACTCTGTAGCACACACAAGGGCAAGTGGGGGATTAGCTCACGATCAGGGCACAGTCTGACACCAGCTAGTGAGGTACGGAGACCCAGAGGACTCTGGACAGTCAACCCAGTGCGAGGCCAAGACCCAACACAGCGATGGGTGACGAGGAGGCTGGAGAGAGTGGGCGTGGCCTAATGGAAAAACACCTTTCATCCAGAGTCAGGCAGAGCTGGGATGCAAGCTTTGCTCTGAGTCTTTCTTGCCGTGAAAACCCAGGTAATTTTCTTACAATTACTCAAAATGGATACAAGCACATGTGCCGTGGGAAGTCACTGAAATACATATGAGGAAATACCTCGTTCATTCATTCATTCAGTCATTCAACATATTTGTGATCGGTGATAATAACCAGCATTTGCTGGATGCTTACTGTGCACCAGGTACGTTGTAAAGCCCTTCCTGTGTTTTAATTCTTTCAATCTTTAGCACACTCTATGAAGAAAAGAACTACGATTACTATCATCTTTTTACAAATGAAAAAAAGGGAGGCACAGAGAGGTTCCGTAACAGAATAAAGATCACACAGCAAGTGAATTGCAGACCTAGGATTTGAACCCAACACAGGTGGCTACGGAGGTCATGTTCTTGGCTGCTATGCTTACTAAGGGCTGGGACAGATCTAGGCATGGGAGACACAGTGGTGAATAAGACAATAGAGACCTCTGTGTTCATGGAGAGAGAGAGAGAGACTGTGAACAAATAAATGAAGAGAATAATCACAGGCAGTGAGAAGAACCATAAAGAAAAGAATACAGGCCGATTTGATTAGAGGTAGGAAGACCTCCTTCTGATAGTGTGGTCAGGGTCAGCTTCTGTGAGTAAGTAACATTTGAATTGAGCTGTGATTCCAATGAGTTGAAGAAGCCAACCAGATGATGACTTAGGGGGAAAGGGTCCCAGAAAAGGAGAGTAGTAAGTACCAAGGCCCTGAAGTAGGAAGAAGCTGGGAAACATCAAGGAACAAGGAAGAATAGGCAGCCTGACAGATGTGATGTGAGATCTCATCGTGGTTTTGATTGGTGTTTCTTGGAATATCAGTACACTGAGCATCTTTTCAGGTACCGGTTGGCCAGTGTCTGTTTCTGCTGAAGAAATGCCTGTCCATTTCCATTGGTGAGGATCTAGCAGGGCTGCAACCCTTGGATCCTCTCAGGAGAAATGCAGAATGGTACGGAGTTTCCTCAGACAATTAAAAACAGAACTACCGTACGACCCAGTAATTCCACCTCTGGGTATTTACCCCAAAGACCTGAAATCAGGATCAAAGACACACAAGCGCTCCCACATACATGGCAGCACTATTCTCTGTAGCCAGAATATGGGAACAACCGAACTGTTCATCCCGGCTGGACCGATAAAGATGTGTGACATGCATGCCATGGAGTACCAGTGGCCATTCTAAAGGAAGAAGTCCCACCGTGGGAAACAACATAGACGGACCTCGAAGACGTTACGCTCAGTGAAATCAGCCAGTCCTAGGATTCCACCTAAGTGAGGTTCCTAAACCATCCAAACTCATAGAGGCAGAATGGTGGTCGCCAGGGGCTGGAGGGAGCGGGGACACGGTGAGCTGCTAATCCATGGGTAGAAAGTGTCACTAGACAAGATAGTGAATCCTAGAGATCTGTCTGACAACACTCTGCCTTTCATCAACAAGACGGCATTGCACGCTTAAAAATTTATTAACGGGTGGATCTTATAATGCATTCTTACCATAATAATATATATATATTATGAAACCAACATGGGAGAGAAAAAAACATCAGAAAGAAGCCGCACTGTTGTAAGCAAGGAGAGCTGCGGGTAAGTTACAAACTAGTTGAGCAAACAGTGGTCAGATCAAGTAGGTCAGAATGAGAAGGTGGATCTTTCTGAATGAGAAGAAAATACCACTTGAGGAGTGTTTAAGGAGAGGAGAATGATCTGATTTCACTGGAAAAAGGTCACTCTGTCAGAGGTGTCAGAATGGATCACTCCTGCCTGGCAGAGATTAAGCACCGAGTAAACACAAGTTCCCTCCACACGCCGGGAGATGCCAAGAGAAAGAACCAGGGAGCTGAGGTTCGGTGGAAGTAAGGCACTGCTCCAAGCCCTTTCTCCTCTGAGAATCGTGGATGCTGGAGGTTCCCGTAGGGAAAAAAAGGATTTTGAGCCTCTTTGCTTGACCCTCTACTTCCATCAGGGCACCTTGCAGAAGAATGAGTTCATCCTATGATGATGAACTCTTTTCAGAAACTCCCTCCCTGTCCCTCTTGGCTTTGTGTGGCGCGTATCTCGTAATGTCACCAGACCTCACAAGTCCTTTCAGAGCGATATTCCTGTGGTAACAGCCCCAAGCGGACCCATCAGTTTGGCAGGAGGCAAAGGCAGTAACTTTGTGCCCACTGGCCATTGAAGGCACCTCCATTTAAAAGGATCATTCCCCAGGTTGGCTGCTGAAATAGGAATTTCTCATCTGATATCTGATATTGTTTTCTTCCCGCTCTGGACCAGGAGGACTGACTCACTCTTCCAGCTGCACAAACACACACACACACACACACACACACACACGCACACACACGCACACACACGCACACACACAAGGATGACAGACCCAAATTTCTTATCTTTAAAAAACAAAAGAGGCATTGCATTTATCAGGAAACGGTGCCTTGCAACAGGAATACGACGCATGATGGCCGTGGTCGACCCACAGATTCGACGTTCGACATCCTGGACATCTGACAAGGAAGAATAGCCAGCCTGACAGATGTGAGGTGAGATCTCATCGCAGTTTTTATTTTCTCTCCTCTCACTTTTGAGTAGGTACCCACAGAATCAGAACTAGACGTGGCAGAGATCAGAGCTCAGTGTTGTGCTCATGACTCACACCCAGATCTTGGCTCTCCGAACACGTGTCCTCCAGAGGATCTTAACATTGCTGTCCATTTCCTAACATCACCACGGTGTGGGTTTGAAGCCCGTGATTCCCTGGAGTCCTGGCTGGTAGAAGAGTCTATAAATGTTCACTGTCTCAAACCCAGAAGTTATCACCAGCTCAAAAGTGACCCCACGAAGTGGCAGAGAGCAGGCACCGAAAGTCAGTGGGGCCCCCTGGCAAACAAGGTGGACAAAATCATCCTGTAAAACCCCTTCTCCGTGTTCAAAACCATAACATTACTAGATGAAATAATTTCAAATTAATAAAATACAATCTAATGCCAAAGCAAGGAAGGCAGTCCTCAGGGGATCTTGACACAAGCCTTCCAGGCTCCATGGAGAGCGGGGTCTGAACCTCTGTGGCTGAGATGCTAATGTTCTCAGAGAAACCATAGTCAAGGCCGTCATCTCTCTGGGCTGCATGGAGCAGGTGTGGGGACTCCTGAATCAATCAGGTGCCAGGAACAATCAATCAGGTGCTGAGTCTGTAAATGGGGATGAGAAAGCACCTTTCAGTCTTGGGTCAGAGCTAGAGGTAAATGTCTGCCCCAAACGTCACAGATAGAAAGTAGGTATTCATAAAATATTCGAACCCTGGTACGTGCATGGACTACAGATGATTAAGCCTGAGTTCTAACACCTCAAACAGAGTCAAAACTCCAAGCCATGAGATTAATGTAAGAGCTAGCCAGGGACTGAGGAATCTCTGACAGAGGTAAGGGTGAAACCAGACTGTGGCATCCCTCCCCAGCCTAAGCATGCCCACCAACTCCTGCTGAAGGTGAACCCCCCAGAAAACATTACAAAATAAGATAAATGACATGAAAATCTATGTAAGGAACGAGAAGCAAAACACAGCAGAGAAACAGGAGTAGGGGGGAGAGAAAAGAGTAAAGCGAATACGGCCCCTGCTTGACCGGGTAATTGACAATGACAAGTGAACCCAGGTCTGGTCAGGGGATGCTCCCAAGCAGATCAGGAAGTAACACAGGAAGCAGGAAGAGCTATGTTTCCCAGTGACATTTCCTCTCTCACCTTGCCCAGCTGGCTGCCCTCCGTCTTTGAAACCAGGAGCTGATCTCGGTTTCCCCGGCTACGGGGGCTATTTACTCACAGCACCAAAGGTTAAGTGCATTTGCACCAGAGTGAGTGAACAGAAGAGGAAAATCAGCTTTCTCCACCAAATGCAGCATTCCCATGCACGGCCCGACCCACCCACCTGCTCCTCTGAACGGACCTAAGTGTATCATCGCATTTGGTGCATTAAGCAGTTTAGGGAAGTCAAGAGTTTTTTCCTTTTTTTTCCTTGCTTTTCCACCACAGTATCTGCTGACCTAAGCATGGCCTCCCGTGTAGCACGCACAAGCTGGAAATGGCTGTGGTAGAAAAATCACATGATGTCAGCACTAACCTATGCATTTGGATGTGAACCTGTTGGCAAATTACAGCCTGTCACTCCAAATGAGTGAGCGGAGATGAAAATGTCAGTTTGAGCAAATGCCGCTTTTTTTTTTCTGTTTTTGTTCTACAATTTAGGGAGGAGGCGCACATATCATAAAGCACATGCCTAATGTATGCACGTTAAATTCAATAGCAAACGAGAGAAAAGTAGAAGATGAAAGAGACAAAAGGGTTTTTTTATGGCTTTTTGAGCAATAAATGCAGGTGATGAAAGAGAAATAGCAATGGACTCGGGAGGTCAGCTCTTGTCTTTAGTTATCTGCAGGGAAAGGGGGAAAGAAGGGAAGTTAGCAACAGTTAAGGGGTCTGCAGGAAACTCAGCCCGAGGTAACAATGTATTGTGGCTGCTTAAAGATTCTGCAGGGATCTTGAGACCAGAAGTGAGTCTCAAACGGAAGGCAAGAAGCAGATAACACATCTGTGGAAGGGATCGTGATACTACGTAGGATAAAGTCCTCTGGGACCCCTTCAGCGTCCTATGATATTAACACTTAAAGGCACACTTAAGGGAAGTAATTTCTATGCTTCCAGCTTCCCTATCGTGAAGAAAACTAGGTTCTCTTAACAGTTCCTAGCAAGCAAAGCCTAAGACAGCAATGTTGTTTATTTTGCGAAAGCATTCTCTCTCCCTGCCAAGGACCTCAGGCATGTGGAGCTTAATATAAACAAACACCAAAGGAAAACACAGTCAGTAAGCACTGTGCCAAGGGCCCTGGTCCATTCTTGATTCTGGTTTCAGAGGTGGGAGGCCCAGAATGGGGGTCACTGAGAACCTTAGAGGTAAGGGCTCGGACTTGATCATATTTTCTTTCTAGGAAAGCACAAGGTCAGGGTCAAGTTTACAGAAGGGGATTATTCAAGAGATTTGGGGTGAGCCATATGGGTGCCCAGATAAAGGATGGGGGATAGTTCAAACCATTTGGATCTGTATTTCTCTCCTTTTATTTTCCTCTGGGCATTGTTTCCACCACTTCCCAGCATCCTGTCCTGGCTTCTCTTTTATGTACTTTGACAGCCCAGAAATGATTTGAGCTGGAATCTTTCATCTTTCCCCTATTTGATGTGAACGTTGGGTAAGACTTATATAAATAATAAATACAGCAGCTCACATTTATTAAACACTTACTAGGAACCAGGGATTAGCTTATTTAATCCTAGCAACAATCCTTGTGGTACATGCTAACCTTTCCCCATGTCGTCTGCGAAAACAGCCATATACGCTTGGCAAATGGAAATGTCCACAGTGCACCCAGCCAGACCGACTCCAGAAAGGCAAGCCTGACCCCTACTCCGTATGGTGGCGCATCTCAACGACTGCCAAGCTGATCAGAATGACCATCGCAACCCTTTGTCATCAGGTGACAAAAGCCACGGAAAGGTGATTCAACTGCCAAATAAATGAGAGCTCTGAGAAGTAGTAATGAATTTGAAGAAAGGCTGCATTTCCAAAGTGGCTTTGCCCCATCTGCCAACAGGTTCCCCAATTAAGAATAAGCTATGAGGGCCCCTTGGGGTGCTAGGTCAGTTGAACATCCTACTCTTGGTTTCAGCTCAGGTCAGGATCTCATGGGGCTCTGAGCTGAGCATGGAGATCGCTTGGGATTCTCTCTCTCTCCATCTGTCCCTCTCTCCTGCTCACACTCTGTCTAAAATTAATGAAAGAGAGAGAGAAAGAAGAAGGAAGGAAGGAAGGAAGGAAGGAAGGAAGGAAGGAAGGAAGGAAAGAGAGAGAGAGAAAAGAAAAGAAAAGAAGAAAAGAAAAGAAAAGAAAAGAAAAGAAAAGAAAAGAAGAGAAAAGAAAAGAAGAAAAGAAAGGAAAAGAAAAGAATTACCACAGCAGCCATGACAAACTTTAAAACAAAACTAACAGACATCATTTTTTAGTACAGTTTCAGTTTTACAGGAAAATCAAATAGCACAAAGTTCCACATTCACACATAGTGTATATGTATCTAGATTTATTTTTTAAGTTACTTATATACTTCAAGTAGTCTTCCATGTAATCCTTATAATCATCTTGTTAAATGTTGCATAATATTCTATCCGGAAAGCATCATAACCAGTGCAATCATTTCTTATTTGAGTTTGTTGCAAAATTTCTTTGTGACTTTTTGTTTGTGTGTTTTGCTGCTATAGCTAACACCACAATGAACATCTTCACGCATTTGGTTTTTCCAGGTCTTCATGCATATAGTTTTTTCCAGGCCATATTTCCTTGGATTTGATTCCCATATGTGGAATTCCTCGATAGAACCACAGAACATTATGGTAATCTCAGTTCTCTTTTAACATCTCCAGTTCAGTTCCTCAAGATGGTTATTTTAATTTTCAACATTACTGGCCACATACGAGGCATATGTTTCACCACATCCTAACCAGAAAGTGGCCATGTTTTTTTTTGTTTTTAGTCTCCTCATGACATCTGACTTTGAAAACAAAGATCTTTTTAGCTCCTCCATTCCCTCACCACTGGCAGAGTGATTTTTCCAGAAAAACTGGCATATCCAGGCAGATAACATTTCCAGTTTATCGCTCCCGTGAAAGTGGCTTCAGGATAAGAACAAATACAGTCTGTGTTCAATCTATTCAATTAGAACGGAACAAGGATTTATCTCAACACAACAAATCAGCAAACCCCATTCTGGTTGAATCCCATTTAGTATTTATGTAAGCTTAATTAAACCACCGATGGGGTTTCTTACAAGAAGAACGGCCTTCAGGAAATATGCTTGCTAAATACTCTTCAATAATGGTTGCGGGGGGAATAAATAAGTGATATGGGCTGGTTCTCCGAGTCCCTTGTGTCTCCCTCAAGCTTCAGATCTCTGCAAGAGCTCAGATCTTGCAAACAAACGCTGAGTTGAGGCTGGGATGTTGGGCAGGGGAGCAGTGGCCTTCTAGATTCACAAGCATCAGGCTCTCTGTACTATCTTTTTGGGGGTAAACCTGTCTCCTAACACAAGGCCAGGATATTATTTCTCTACGAACAAATAATATCAGCCCTCAGCAAAGTGGGGTGTTGAGCAGGAAGGAGGGAGAAGAAGGCCATTATCAACGATTCCTGTGAAAAACGGTGGCTTGTTCAGTGTTCACAACCTGGCTGGATCTCCAAGAGTTCCCATCTCTCTCTTTCTCTCTCTTTCGCCTCCCAAGTTGGAAAATATCCAATACAGAGGAGTAAATTGTGAAATTATGCTAGTTGTGAGTAGCAGAGGCCCTCTGCTTCCACCACTCAAGCCAGTCTAGTAACATTCAGAGGAGCACGGGCACATTGGTGGCCCTGGGGGCTTCATTCTTGATCAGTTGCACATCTCACGATCTTTCAGGCATGAAGGCGAAGCTTTACACGAGTCCCACTCCATGAGAGAAGTACTATAATGGCCTCCATTTTATAGAGAAGTTAAGGGACAGGAGTTAAAGGCAGACCTTCCCCGTCTGGTTCCCCGTCTGGTTTCCGACTTCAAGCTCTGAACTGCTACCTCACACCCAGGTGATGGAGAACTGAAAGCAAAGGATCACTTTCCTAAGTGCAAGTGCATCTTGGATGGAGCCCCAGGAAAGCCCGGATGTAACTGCCCATGAGGGTTCTCTCCTGAGAAAGCTTGGGTTTCTGGATTTTAAAGCCCTCAGGAGAATCCTGCAGCTAATTAGACCTGAGGGGGAGATCCAGCGTATTAACAGACTGAGAGAATAAGAGGAGTTTCAAAAAACTGCATCAACTAGTCAAATCTTGTCTCCTTAATTTATTTTCATTGAACCCCCAGTCACCAACATTTTTGAAGTCTACATGGGGGAGACTACTGTAAATAGATCCCTTCCCAAGATGCCTGGGCCTTAGAATCAGCTCGTGCATGTCCTCTCAATTTACAGATGAGGACCTGGGAAGGGAAGTCACCTTGGCAGGGTAACACAGAGCCAGAGCCGGCCCCTCGGTCATTGTAACCTCAGCTCCATAATCCAGGCAGGACGGCAATGCCATTTATCTGCTCTCTGAAAGGCAGGGGATGGCATTTCTCTGGCATCCAGGACTTCCACCCCGACAGTAGTCCTTATTTACGAAGACACTAACCCCATTCGCTTTGCTTGGCAGGTCCCAGGTGGTGGTGATGGAGTAAGTTAATAGCCTCTTTGAATATGAAGATGTGTGAATTGGGAAGCAGCTGAGTGTAATAGAAAAATAAATGTGACAGTTGAAGACTCTGGTTGGGATCCTGGGTTGCCACTCACGGGTTTGATCCTGAGGACCTGGGTCACCTCTCTGAGCCCATGCCGTTCACCATGGCAGCCTGGGTGTCAACAGCAGAGCCTGGTGCATATCGAGGGACATCCCCACACATCCAAATATAACACATTCTTTTAAAAAGTCATTGAGGGGTGCCTGGGTGGCTCGGCCAGTTAAGCATCTGATTGCTGATTTTGGTTCAGGTCACCATCTCACATTTTGCAGGATCGAGCTCTGTGTCAGGCTCTGCACTGACAGCAATGAGCCCGCTTGGGATTCTCTCTCTCTCTCTGCCCCTCCCCTGCTCCCTCTCTCTCAAATAAACAAGTAAACTTTAAAAATAAAATAATATCAATAGTCACTGAAAATTCGTCATCATGGTCTGTGTATCATGGCTCAACTCTGTGTAAGTCTCCGACTATGGGAAATAACCTG
Source organism: Hyaena hyaena (assembly GCF_003009895.1). Lineage (NCBI taxonomy): Eukaryota > Metazoa > Chordata > Mammalia > Carnivora > Hyaenidae > Hyaena > Hyaena hyaena. The sequence continues at coordinate 100,606 of NW_024081258.1, read as the reverse complement.
ATAATGCTAAGCCTCAGTTTTATTGTCTAAAAAATAAAAGCAATAAGAGAACCTACTTCAAAGGGCTGTTGAGAAGACCACATGAGAACACAGGCATAGTACTTGGTAGCTGGAAAATACTCAATAAACTTTTTCTATGTTTACGTTTCTATGTACACATGGGGAGAGGTGGTGGGAGACTGAGAGAGAAAGTTCAGAAGGGATGCAACTTGGAATGACCACAGGGCTACACTGTAGAATTGAACTTACTCTTAGGAACATCAGTCACATTTTATGGAACTAAGTCTAAATTGTGCAAGGCTTGGGAAGCCTGTTTCTACCACGCTGGAAAGGTGCCCAAGACAAGTATATCAGAAAGGCTAATGGGGCTTCTTTCCCTCTTCCTTTGTACTTTCACCTTCCTTCCCTCCTTCCTTTCTTCTTCAGCCTGGACATCAGATGGCACAGCGCCTTTGCAAACGTCTCCCTCTGGGATGCCAAAATCCCAACCGGAAGCCCCTCCCAGATGCTGTGTGCCTAACCCTGAGTGGGCGGTGAACACAGGGAGAAGTTTAAACCCATCCCACTTAGCAGAAAAGCAATACCTCCAGATCTTATTATAATCCTCTGTTCTTTCTCTCTTCTGTTCCTTGTCACCAAGGTAGTTGGAACCTCCGTCTTCAGCCTCCTCCTCCTCTCATCCTGTCTGATTCATGTGTTGATGTCTCGATGCCGAGCCAGCTGCTGCAGTGAACAGTGACATCACAGGCAGGATTTATTAGCAGCAAAAGCATCTGTCGGGAAAGAACAGGAGAAGCTGGGGGGCGCTCAGCTAGGCAGAGCTCAGACTGGGACAACGAGTGAGGTCGCTGCCAGACTGTCGTTCCCTACTGATAAAAACAACAATAATAACGCATTACTTATTACATATAAGTGATACATAACCAAGTGATTTTCAACTCATTCACTTCAATTTTGCTAATAACCCTATGAGAACTCCTAATTTTAGATGGGGAAACTAAGATTCAGAGGCATTAGTAGCTTGCCCAACTTTGCACTGCTAGGTATTGATAAAGGTGGGGTTTAAACTTAGGTCTGAGGGAATATACAGTCTGTGCTTTGAACCTGAACTTGATCCCATTCAAAGACCTGCCCCTAATAGGAAAAGAAATGAAGGGACTATTACTCACACATTCTCGGGGATGAGAACAGGTGTCACATACCGAGACAGGTGGAGAAAGGTGTGAGGATTAGCACACGGTTGGTGCAGGAAGCAGGGAGAAGTGGAGTGGCCAGGATCAGGCAGGAGACTTACACTCAGGTCAGAGCACATACCAAAAGCAAACAAAACAACAAAACAAAACAAAACAAAACAAAACAAACCCCCCCTTGATCTGGCTGCGGATACTGACCCTAGAGGTTCAAGTAAGCAACTGAGGCCTGATGCTGAAGCATAAACCTAATTCCAGTAGCCAAGATAGTAGCAGAGCCTAGTAATATAAAGATCAAGTGAGCAGACAGCCCCATCTGCGTACCTGGCACTGGGAATGGAGGCTGAGGATCAGAGTCTAGCTCTGGTAAGGAAGGCTGGTTGCATGCAGACCAAGCAAGGTGGCCAGCACCTTGGACAGTGGCAGAAGCCTGGTGATATCTATGGGAGGAGCCAGGCAAAACCTAGGGTCAGGGCTCAATCACTTTCATGGCCATGTCTGTACTGAGTACAAAGAAATCAAAAATGTTATCTGTGTACTTGAGAAGTTAGTCACGGTCTACTGGCAGATAATTCAAGTGCACCATGACAGGCGATACCTTCATGGGGAAGCATGGAGCCCCATGAAGAGGGAACCAACTCCTCTTGATGGGGGGGGTGGGGGGCGTGTTGAAGAAGTCTTCACAGAAGTCAGTGGTATGCTACCATCTCCGCCAGGGGAAGGAAGGGGTGGGAGGTGCAGGGAAGTCTCGGCAGAAGGCGCAGCAGATGCAAACACATGAAGGTGGGGAATAGCCTGATGCGCATTGGAAATTAAATTGAGTTAGATTACCAATGCCAGAGGGTAAAATGCAGATAAGGGTGAAGGGAGAGAGTTCGGGAAGAGAGACGGAGAGCAAAACCTGAAAGAGCTTTGAAAGCCCTGCTGAGGAGTATGAAGACCAAAGAACCTGGGCATCTGGCTTTTCTTTAGAAACCAGTAGTGACGATTGGACAACAGTGGACCCACAGTGCAGTGTAACTGAGGGCTGTAGAATAGATGCCCCACGGAGAACGGCAAGCACACTCTGGTTGTGTGTCCTCCTCTTCCACATCCCAGCAAGCCTGGGCAGGACACTGCATTGTATTTTGAGTATTTATTTTAAGCAGGAGGGGGACGTGGTCTTATCTTTACAAATATCTCTGACTTGTCTAGGGAGGAAGGATTAGCTGGCTACAAATGTTTTGGTGGGAAGTAATAGTGGTTTGTATCATGACGAGGGTGGAGATGGAGAAAAGTAAATGTAAATATAGACACAAATATATGAGACAGAGAGAGTTTTTAAGGAATTATCTCATTTATACAACTGCAGAGGCTGGCAAGTCCAAAAAAAAAAAAAAATGTCTATAGGGTAGACCAGCAGGCTAAAGACCCAGGGAAAAGTCACAGTTGGAATCTGCAGGCAACCTGCTGGCAGAATTCTCTTCCCCTCCAGGGAAGTCACTCTTGTTTTCTATTAAGGTCTTTGACTGATTGGATTAGGCCCACCCACATAATAGAGGGTTCTTTGCTTTACTCAAAGCCTACTGATTTAAACGTTAATTTCATCTCAAAATACCTTCACAAAAACAACTAGGATAATGTCTGGCCAAATATCTCTGTACTGTGGCTGAGCCAGGTCGACCTATATGTAAAATTTGCCATCAGAAGGGAGAAATTGTTCAAGCTCGTTGATATCAGAATGCAAACATTTGGTTGACCATGGGCTTGAGATATTGGCAGCAATCTGGTTTATGATTTGAGTCGTGGTTACACAGGCATGTCCACTCTGCGTAAGATGTTTGATTTACACATCTAGGATTCCTGCTTTCATCTGAGTATGTTATAATTCTACAAAAATGTTTGGTTATATACCCATGACCCCTTTCCCGTAACATGTTATTTCTTTACTTCAGAGAAAAACTTCCTTTTTTAAATGTTATTTATTTATATTGAGAGAGAGAGCACAACTGGGGGAAAGGCAGAGAGAGCAGGGACGGGGGATCCAAAGTGGGCTCTGCATGGACAGGCTGAGAGCAGCAAGCTGCACATGGGGCTTGAACCCACAAACTGCAAGATCACGACCTGAGCAGAAGTCGGATGCTCAACATACTGAGTCACGCAGGCACCCAGACTTAAGGGCAAAACTTCTTGAAGACATTTTCTATTCTTGCTGGATCAACTTCCACACATCTCTTTTTTTCATTTTACTTCCATCCAGTTATATTTTCACAACTTAACTGACATGATTTAAAATCACCAGTGCTCTCCCCACCTCACCATGTTGCCAAATCCAGGGGGCACATAGGTCCCACCTGACTTTGCATTTCAGGACAATCTAACACTGTTTTCCTCCCTGAGATAAATGCCTCTCAGAGTTGCTGGAATGCTATGTTCTCTGGGCCTCCTCCAACCACACTGGCTGCCTCTTATTAAATTCCTTTCTCTCCTCACACTTCTCTGCTGACCTCTGCATGTTGGAACAGCACAGAACCCTGTCCAGATACTCCTGCCGTTTGCAATCCACACTCTCTTCTACGTTCATGTCTCCACTTGAGACTTGAAAGGTGAGGTCCACACGTACATGTTTAATTGTCTGTGTCTGGAGTCCTCAACACTTCTTTAAAGGGACAGATGGTAAATATTCATTGTGCTGCCAGTTTATCCATCATACCCAGAAGTAGAGCCCTGATAAGTTTTTATTTAAAATTTTTTTTTATTTTAGAGCAAGAGAGGGAGACAGAGAGAGAGAGAGAGAGAACGTGTGTGTGTGTAAGTGGGGAAGGGAAAAAGAGAGAATCTCAAGCAGACTCCGTGCTCTCTGTGGAGTCCTACTCCAGCCTCCATGCCACCAACCTGGGATCAGTGGAAATCAAGAATCAGTAACTCAACTGACTGAGCCGTCCAGGCACCCTTAAATTTTTACTGTCTTTTTTAACGTTTATTTATTTTTGAGGGAGAGACAGAGACAGATCATGAGCAGGGGAGGGGTAGAGAAAGAGGAAGACATAGAATCAGAAGCAGGCTCCAGGCTTTAAGCTGTCAGCACAGAGCCCAACGTGGGGCTGGAACTCACAGACCCTGAGATCATGACCCGAGCCAAAGTCGGATGCTTAATCAACTGAGCCACCCAGACGCCCCAAAGCTACAAAGTCTTAAGTAGAACAGGAGGAAATAAAACCCAGAGCATAAAGGATTACTCTAAAAATGAGAAAATGAAAAAAGGATGTTCCCTCCACCCTTTTCTTTTTCTTTCTGTGATTGTGGTTTCTATCCATTTTCTCTACTATAAAGTTACTACTTTTCCCCCTTGTAATTAACAAGTATGTTTATTGTGGTCCATGGATCTATCACACAAAATTGTAACCATTTTAGCTATTTTATTTTATTTTTTTCCCAAAGTTTCTTTATTTTGAGAGAAAGAGAGAGCATGAGCAGGGCAGGGGCAGAGATAGAGAGAGAGAGAGAGAGAGAGAGAGAGAGAGAGAGAGAGAGAGAGAATCCCAAGCAGGCTCCATGCTGTCAGCACAGAGCCCAACAGGGGCTAGAACCCACAAACCATGAGATCAAGACCTGAGCTGAAACCAAGAGTTGGCCTCTTAAGTGGCTCAGCCACCCAGGTGCCTCCATTTTAAGTGTTTTAAAGTATCCAGTTCCATGGCACTAAGTACATTCACACTGCTGTGCGACCAACACCACCATCCATCTGCCAGAATTATGCCTCATCCCAAGCTGAAACTTTTTGCCCACGAAACACTAGCTCCCCATTTCCTGCTTCTCCTCTATTTCCTCCACCCTACCAAGAAGAAAGTCTAAAAAGAGAAAACAGGGGCGCCTGGGTGGCTCAGTCGGTTAAGCATCCAACTTTGGCTCAGGTCATGATCTCGCAGTTCGTGGGCTCAAGCCCCACTCTGTGCTGACAGCTCAGAGCCTCAAGCCTGCTTCTGATTCTGTGTCTCCCTCTCTCTCTCTGCCCCTCCCCTGTTCTCTCTCTCTCAAAAGTAAATAAACATTTAAAAACTTAAAAAGAGGAAACAGGTATGAGTAGATATGTGGGGAGTTGGTGAAAACCTTCCTGTATTGACCTCTAATTTGCCCAAAACATGTAAAGCTTCACTTGAGATGAAGAGGCGTGTGGAATGGAAATGAAAATTCTGAAGAAAAGGGGAAATTCTGAAATAGACACCAGAGCAGAGGAAGTGGTCTTACTAGAGAAGCAGCGTGGGGTAGCAGAGCACTCTTGAGCTGAGACATCTGAATTTTGAGTCAAAGTGCTTGGTCTGCCTGCTTGATTTTTCTTCAGTCATGCTTAGCCAGTTAGGGGAATTAAGCCATCTGAACAAGATGAAAGAAGAGACAGAGGGGCGCCTGGGTGGCTCTGGAGGTTGAGCATCCAACTCTTGATTTTGGCTTAGGTCACAATCTCACGGTTTGTGAGATCGAGCCCTGCATCGGGCTCTGCACTGACAGTGCAGAGACTACTTGGGTTCTCTCCCTCTCCCTCTCTCTGCTCCTCCCTCCCATACTCTTTCTCCCTCTCTCAAAATAAATAAACATTAAAAATTAATAAAATTAAAAGAGCGTGAGATAATTGTCACCTGGACGTCCATGTGCCTCACGTTGAGGGGAGATTCTAAGGTACTGGCCAGGTCAATATTAAACCTCTTTCGAAATCTAACTTGTACCTGCTCAAGTTCTCTCTAATTAAAAAAAACAATCTATTAGGGCCTTGAGAGAACATAACTATATAGTGAATGTTGGCTTCCTCCCCAAGAGCCATTTATCTTATTGAAAAGTTGCTATGTGGTTTGGGTGAAATTGACTCTCCTCGGGTTAATCAGCATAATGTCATCCCCTCTGGACATCATTGCCTTCAAGTTAGGCAGGCAAACTAAGTTACACCAATCAGCATGACGCTCGGGACTCTTTCTGGTTGGGAAGAGAGAAGCTCTCTCCGGCTCTGATAGGAAGCCTACACCTGCTCCAGCTACCTGGCTTTATCCACGAGGACAAAGTCAGGAGCACCAGCCTGCGGGATGACAGGGATTGAAGAAGAATCTTCACCAAACAACACCCGAAACCTAATGACTCCAGGCTTCCTATGTGAGCCCCTAAGCTCCATATTTCATCCAGTGGATTTAGGTTTCCAGGACATCGCACCTGAAAGCATCCTGGCTACTACAAACACATTTGACATGCCCCCTTCTGTGCCTAAGTCAAGAGCCAAGCACCTCAAGCAGGATGATGATATTTAACTAAGGCCGAGGCACCAACCAATGCACACGCAGATCCACCAATGTTCCATTTCCCACCACGCTTTGGCAAAAGCTCTCCACCTGACAGTTCTCGGATAAAACAACTGAACGCCAAGCAGCCTGAAGGTTTCATTCGACTCCGGATGCACCTGTCCTCACAAACACCCCCTGGCACCTCAGAGCAGGGCTCTGGCCCGGTTTGGGGTGAGGAGGGTCTATTGTGCACATAACCATCGTGCAGCAGGCTCTTCTCTGCGTATACAAGCCTCTTCCCATGTTGTTTTTCCTTCAGGCTTCTGCTCTGCGAGATCTGAGCTGATTTAAGCGGTTAGAATGTGAAATATTGCTTGCTCCGCTGCCCCTGGGGAGCTCCGTGGAGAGCCCGCTGGCGGCTGATTAGGTCAGAGATGCAGCTGTATCAAACCGGCGTATTGACAATCTAGCTTGAAAGCCAACAGGTTCCCTCGCCTATTAGGCTTGCTTGAGCTGGCCTCATCACTGTGCACGCCTAATGAGGAGTTAGACTCAGGAAATGTTCATGGAAGAATGGTACCTCCCTCTAACTCGGCATCTAAGCTCACTGTTGCATGAAGCCCCAGCCGACCTACCTACAGAAAGGAAAGCTGGTGTTTGAGCCACTGCGGGACCTAGGAATGGAAGCAACCTAATCAGGCTGTGTTTTGGGGGTGCCTGGGTGGCTTAGTCAGTTAAGCTCTGACTTCAGCTCAGGTCATGATCTCATGGTTCGTGGGTTCCAGTTGGGCTCTGTGCTGATGGCTCAGAGCCGGGAGCCTGCTTCAAATTCTGTGTCTCCCTCTCATGCCCTGTCTCTCTCTGTCTCTCAAAAAGGAATAAATGTTAAAAAAAAAAAAAAAAAAGCCAACCTATGAGACTCAGGAGCAAGTGGGACCCAGGATCCTCAGCAAGTGAAATCCTCTTGGCCAGTGTTTTACTTCATTAAAACCAAGTTTTCTCTCTTGACGTCCTTCACTCCGTTTGGTGAGCAGGTGTTAACCACAACTTGCAGAAGAGCTCTTGCCAGAAAATAAGACCCGAGGTATTCAGTCCACTGAGAGCTCCATTTACCCCATCTGCCTAGAACTAGATTTTAGATATAGGTCTATTTCATGGATTAGTTAATCTATGGTATTAAATAACTTCTCCAAAGTTACAGAGCTAATAAATGTCATAGCTGAAATTTAACCTGAGGCCTTCTGTGAGCCAACTCCTCCTCTTATAACTGTGATTCTCAACCTTGCCTGCACATTGGAATCACCTTTTTTTAAAATTACTGATCAAGGCACCTGGGCACCTCAGTCACGTACACCACCGAGTCTTGGTTTTAGCTCAGGTCATGATCTCACGGTTCGAGAGTTCGACCCTGCATTGCTATCAGCACAGAGCCTGCTTGGGATTCTCTCTCTTTCTCTCTCTCTCTGTCCCTCCCCCACTCACATGCACACACACACACACATACACACACACACACTCTCTCTCTCTCTCTCTGTCTTAAAATAAATAAATATTTTAAATAATTACCATTAAACAGATCCTATCCAAGATCCCTCCCCCCACAATTCACTTGAATATTTCAGAGTGGGGCTTGGAAATCAATGTTTTATAGGGTCTCCCCGATGGGCTTGCATTGCTCCTGGGGATGAGAACAGTAGAGCCATAGCAGATTCTCCAATGGTTTCGCGTATACAAATCATTCCACGTGCACACAGACGGTGCAGGGATGTTGTTAAAATGCACGTCCTGAGTCTGTCGGTCATGGCCTGAGATGCTGTTTCTGAGATGTTCCTCCAGGAGAAGCTGATGGAGGATCTTGGTGTGTGCGAGTCACCTCGAAGGCTACCAAAAACTATGGAAGCTCAGTTTGGCTAAAGTAGAAAAAGACCTGGGCTTCTGGGTTTCTAGCAAATTCCTAGAACCACTGCTCTACCATATAACACACTGGTTTTTAAACTTGGCTGCGTATTGGAATCATCTGGAACCAAAAAAAAAAAAAGATATCTAGGTCTCACCCCCAGAGTTTCTAATTGAATTGATCTAGGTTGAGAAGCTAGAACATTCTCCAATATTGCCCAATAGTAAGAATAGCAAGCTCCTCGACCAGACCCCAAGCGTTCCCTGTGAATGTGAATCCAGAGGAAATTAACCTGAGAATCTGTATTTTTAGTGAGCACAATGGGCTGATTTTTGGGAAATCTTGAAATCTTGGATATGGTCTTCTAAAACTTGAAAGCTAACTTTGTTTGGTTTTGGGGCCTTGCCACTCATTATAATCATTTGCTATGGCTCAGACTTCTTGGGGCCTGTCTCCTTCACTCACAAAATGAGGGCTGTGCCACTCTTCAGACTCTATGTTACAGGAAGAAGTTTAGTAAGGAGACTTCCATTGTTTGCCTCCCCAGAGAGTATTCCACATTCGTCCGGTAGCCGTTCTTGCTTTCATGTGAGGGCTTTTCTGCTCTCCCACTCTCTGACAGAGCCTGGGGAACTGGTATCTGGATTAGTCCGGGTTCTTCAGAGAAACGCGGAGAGTAGGACATATCTGTATGCTCTGTTCAGGTCTCAGTGGGTAGTATGAGACTCACAGTAAGAAAGCCCGTCCCCTTTGCAGAGTCCACCAATTAAAGTGCTAATTTCAGCTGGAAACACTCTCACAGTCACATCCCCAGACACAATGTTTAATCCGGGCACCAGGTGCCCAGTTAACCGGTTAAGCAGAAATTAACCATCACCCCATAGCACATAAACCAGACCTAAGTCAATCGCTGCATCCCACACCCCTACCCAACGACTGGCTCAAGAATGGGCATGCAAAGAGGTTTGTGACCCAAACAGAGTAAAACGAAACAAATCAAAACAATCTCCAGAGAATCTTTTGCTTCTGGAGACAAGCAAGTCATCTTTTCCCATTGAGGCTGAACGTTAATCGCATGTAAAGAGGGGCTGCTGTATTCACCTTACTTTCCAAGGGGGAGCTTGGAGTCACTGAGCCTGAGAACGAAACCAACACAACAGTGAAACTGAAAGACGGAGACAAAGCAAACCCTGGATACTTTGCTTGGCCCCTGGATCCAGCTATGCCTGACCCCCACCCCCACCCGTGGATTTTCTATGATGTGAGCCAATTTGGAGTTTGCTCAAGCCAGTCTGGATTGAGTGCCCTTCTGCTTGGAATCGAATGGGACTTCACTGAAGTTGCTGGTATTCAGAAGGTGACTCAGGTTTACTCCATGACAATATGGAAACTGATCTAAAACCTGAAAAGAATGTACCTAAAATCTGGAATATTCGCAGAAAAAAACCATCTCCCTTCTGGGTATTCTTCACCACTTCACAAGGCACTGGGAGACATGAATGGCTGTCTACTGGTTTGCAAGGGTAGCTGTCTTACGTAACAATAAGAAACTCTTTCCTTAATCCACTATCAAGGTATTTGCAAGGTTTGGAACACCCTCCCTAAACCTCTACACCTTACATCTTCATCAGACCCTTTAGCTGTCATCCAATGACTATAAGAACTATGAGTTTGGGGTATATTTTGAAAGATCCATCACAATTTCTTTCCTGTACTAAAACTAGCATGTAACATTTTATTAGTTACAAAATGTTAACTGTGTAACGGTTCCCCACCAGGGACTACTTGGTCCCCATAGAAGATGTGACAATATGTGGCGACATTCTGGGCTGTCATGCTGGGGGAGGGGGTGCTTCTGGCATCCAGTGGCTCAAGACTGCCCAAATGTAGAGAAACATCCTATCCTGCACTCGAAAGTCTACAAACCAAGAATCATGTAGCCCCAAATCACAACAGTGCCAAGGAGAAGAGCCCATAGCCAGAGGTCTGATTCTGTTTGAAACCTTTCACCTTGATATTAATTATGTTTGAGTCAGCAGGGGAGAGGTTCAATACCCAAATTTGTCATCACTTTCTACCAAATTAGAGAATGCCAGTGCACTATTACAGATTGCTGAAAATAATATACAATATTCAGTCTCTCTGTCACGTAGAAAGATGTGTTGAGTGTAAATAGAACGAGAAAGCTCTTCAGGAACCAAAGTATATCAGGAGACCAAGCTACTTTCTCTGATTCTGTGTGCCTCTCTGTTCTCTGTACCTGCCCCATTCCTTTCTTCTGCCGGCTGGCCAATGGCTTCCATGTTTGTCATGGCAAATCGGTGTGGAAACAGAGCCACCTTTGATCATCAAGGATCTCAAAAGCAACTCATCAGCTGACATAGCTTAGCGAAAACCATTCCTTCCATTTGAATCGTTTTGTAAGGTTGTCAAAATGTGTTCACACACAGTCTCAACTGGTCTGTGGTGTAGTCATATAAGGAAGACAAGACAAATGCCATTGGACTAAATCTACAGGTAAAGGGATAGAGGCTCAGAATGTTTACATAACTTTCCCGATGTCGCACAGCTATAAACAGAAAGAAGCAGGAATACAGCCTGCTTTCTGTGACTGCTACTCTCACCCTACTTTTTAAAAGATGTTTTCTAGGGGCGCCTGGGTGGCTTAGTTGGTTAAGCGTCTGACTTTCGCTTAGGTCATGATCTCACAGTTTGTGGGTTCGAGCCCCGCATCAGGCTCTGTGCTGACTGCCAGCTCAGAGCCTGGAGCCTGTTTCAGAGTCTGTGTCTCCCTCTATCTCTGACCCTCCCTGCTCATGCTGTCTCTCTCTCTCCTAGAAATAAAATAAAAATATTTAAAAAAATAAAAAATATAAGATGTTTTCTCATATGAGAAACGTATGAGGCATATGTGCATACACGGTTATATGCACATCTTCCCTAGTTCTGTCTGCAGAGAGGTCCCAGAAACAGTACACTCCCGTAGCAAGGACACCCCTCCCCATTTAGATCTTGGTTTCTAAGTATCCTTCACAGAGAAGCGACTGATTCTAAGGCTGCAGCAGGAAATATACAAGATGCGATTATAATATCTTATGATTCGAAAGTAAGGAAGTGCTGAAAACAAACAAACAATAACAGGACATGCTACAGGGATCCCGGAGCCAACCAGAGAGAACGCCCAATGGCTGGGGCTAGAACAATTTGGGTAACAGTAATCTGGCATTAGATTATAACCCAAAGTAAAAACAAATACATACAAGTTTGTACTGATATAAATAAGTGATTGCATATTTTAAAAATGAGAGAGAAGAGATAAATCTGCTCCACAGAAGAATCCCAGATAATAAAGGTATACATTCCCCCTGTCTAGGAGGTCAAGCTTAAACCTCACCATCCTCAAATGTGGGCTGCACTTAGTGACTCACTTCCAATGAACAGAGTACAGAAAAGGAACTTGGCAGACATCCACTTAACCAAGCGATCAGAGTTAACATCACCAGTGAGTGCCGGTACCACATACACACATGCCAGTGACGAGACGAGCAGGGCACACTGCCTCTGGAATTATTCCCCAACATCCATAGCCTTGTTCTCATCCAGGAAAACCATGAGACGAACCCAAATTGAGGGACATCCAACAAAATACCTGACCCATACTCTTCAAAGTTATCAAGGTCAGGAGAAATCAGGAAAGACAGACACTGACATAGAGCAGAGAAGGCTCAGGATGCCTGACGAAGAAAAGCAATATGGCACCCTGCACTGGATCTCGGAACAGCAACCGCACATTAGTAAAAAACAAACAAACAAAAAACTAAACCCACGACTAGTAAATACAAATGAAGTCTGGAGTTAATTAACAGTAACGTACAAAGGTTAGTTCCTTAGTTTTGACAGGTGGTTACACAAGATATTAACAATAGTGCTTGAGAGTCTATGTTATCTCTGCAAAAACCTTTCTGTAAAATCTAAAAGTGTTCCAAAATTAGGATTTTATTCAAGATATGTGATTCCAGGGGCACCCGGGTGGCTCAGTCGGTTAAGCATCTGACTTTCAGCTTGGATGATGATCTTGTGGTCCATGAGTTCGAGCCCCACATCAGGCTCTGTGCTGACACCTCAGAGCCTGGGGCCCGCTTGGGATTCTGTCTCCCTGTCTCTCTGCTCCTCCCCGACTTATATTCTGTCAAAAAATAACAAATGTTAAAAAAAACTTTTTAAATATAATTTCCCAGGATTCAACTATGCGGCAGAGGGAAAATTCCCCAGTTGATTTCAGTGTTCAGCCGGGGCTGAGAACCAACTTCCCATCAACATTTTGAGAAGGTGATCTTCCACACCAGCCCCCACGGGTACATATATGCAAACACATGAACACATACTTACTTTCAATGTTTGCTTTAAGTTGATCCATACTGAACACATCATTTTACAAGTTCTCCTCATTTAGCTGCATCATATCCCATAATACTATGCATACACAACTGTTGAGTCCATCACTCTTTTCTTGATAGATATTCCTTTTGCTGCGTTCTGGTTTCAGTTTGCCTCGCCATCTTGTTCCATCAAATATGTCTCTGTTGTTGATTTTAATGCTTGGGGCTAGTATGTTTATGGATGGTTTTGTGATCCCTTCCTGACAAAAGGTATATCTTCTCTTTCTGTCTGTTGCAAATCCTTTTCTGTTCCCATGGAACAATGGCATGTTCTGAAGGGTTGCCCACATTTCTGGTTTTGGATTCACTCTTCATCCTTCTCAAGCCCTACGCTGAAAACCCATTGTCCCCTGTGCACCGAGGCGAGAGGCTTTGTGGGTTGCCTGGCAACATAGGGGCAGTGAGAGGGGAGAACGGGACAGTGCACCAGGCCAGTGAGAAACCCACTCACGGGGTGGAGGATGGGACTGGGGGAAGTTAAGACAGGGCCCAAACCCGGCAGTGGGCAGTCCAGACACCTTCCGGGAAGCCCTCACTCCTTTCTTAACCTGGCTGCCCCAGGGGTTGTTATGTCAATCAGACCCCGCCCCCTCCCTGCCCCTTCCTCCTCCAACTCTTCCCTGATTTTCATTTTCTCTTTGAATAGAATAGAACCTCCACACCATGGCCTCAAGGACCTGTATTTTCTGCTTTTGCTGTTACTTCTCTGGCCTCATGTCATGCCATGGGCCCCTCTCACTGGCTACCTTCCACGCCAGTTCGGTCCCAATTCCGCGTCTTCGTACTTGCATTTCTTTGAGTGTCTGAATGACTGGCACCGTGTCATCTCTCGGTTCCTGCCTGTGTGGTCACCTCCGCAGGCAGGTCTCCTGTTACAACTTTCTCCTTTGGATACCCGTTGATGCTCACTAAAAATGCACATCATTCATTGCCTTCCTAGCACATTTCACCAGCTGTAGATGTTCTCTCTGACATGGCTTCTTCACTAGATTGAAGCTCCATGACTGCAGGGACCTCACTATCTGCTTCACCTCTATATCCCTCCCATCTGACATGTAATATACCCAATAAATATTTATTGAATGGATAAATAAATGTATCAATAACTCTGAAATGTCTGAGATGTTCCCTATTTGCAAGCTAACAAGTTAGCCTGTCATGCATGGCAGTGGTAGAAGACACAAGACTTCTGGGCCAGAAACGAAGGAGAGTTTATTACTCACAGCAACAGCAATATAAGAGTATCAGCAAAGGGGCGCCTGGGTCGTTCAGGTGGTTAAGCATCTGACTTTGGCGTAGGTCATGATCTCACGATTCACAGGTTCAAACCTTGCATCATCAGGCTCTGTGCTGACAGCTCGGAGCCCGGAGCCTGCTTCAGATTCTGTGTGTCTCCCTCTCTATGCCCCTCCAGAACTCGAATTCTGTCTCTCTCTCAAAAATAAATTTAAAACCATTTAAAAGAATATCAGCATGTGTAATGGTTCCCTGCACCCCAGATTCCCCAGGAGGATACATAGCTAGCAGTGACATCTGCACATGCAATAGGGTTCATTCCAGGAAGGGAACCCTGAGCATAGGGAACCTTAACCTTTTATAAAAAGCAATAAGCTTACCTACTTACTGATCCAGAGGGAAATTATCTCCCATCTCCCAACGCTGAAAGCAAACCCACTCTACACCCCAAAAGGAGACACTATCTCTGTCTTCCAAGGTCGATTACTCTCCAAACATCTTTGGAAAGATGATCTACAAGTTGGTCATTTGTTCTCAAGACACGCAGAAATGCAAGAGACCCGTGAAGACCTGTCTCCTCCGATGAACACCTCCCTGTTTGCCCTCCTCCAGCCTCTGGAACCCACCATTCCACTCTCTGTCCCTATGAGTGTAACTGTTTTAGAGTCCTCATATAAGTGGCATCTTAGTATTTGGCCTTCTGTGTCTGGGGCTTAGCATAACATTCTCCAGGTTCACCCAGGCTGTCACAAATGACATGATTTCCTCAACAAGATAGTTTGTTTTTTTAAAAAAGAGTTGTCTACCAATAGAAAGGCTGTTTATTTCAATTCAAGAGTTAGGACCAGGGGCGCCTGGGTGGCTCAGTCAGTTAAGCGTCCAACTTTGGCTCAGGTCATGGTCTCACAGTTCCTGAGTTTGAGCCCCATATCAGGCTCTGTGCTGACAGCTCAGAGCCTGGAACCTGCTTTGGTTTCTGAAACCTCTCTCTCTGCCCCTTCTCTGCTCATACTCTGTTTCTCTGTCTCTCTGTCTCTGTCTCTCTCTTTCTCTCAAAAGTAAATAAACAGTAAAAAAAAGGGTTAGGGCCAGTTTACTCTGAACTACTATTTAAACAGAAGTGACACAATAGCAGTGAATCCAGACCTTGAGTTTTTCCAAAATATTCTTACATGTCCTGTAGAATTCCCACAGTGGGTGTGGAGGTGTGAGGCACTATCCAACTCTCAGAGATGGGAATTGGTGGTTTGAAAAGCAACAGGACCCCAAACTCATGGCCTAGGATCAAGGTGAAATTCTTGGGAGGTGGGGGGGGGGGACAGTTAATATAAAGTGAACGTTTGAGTCTGTTACCTGGGAAAATCACGGCAATATGAAGCTCTATGAAACCAAGGGAAGCATTTACTAGTGCATCTGTGTCCCCAGCACCCTGTCCTGGGTCTGCATATAGAAAGCTCTCATTCGTTATTTGTTCAGTGAAGGACCAGAGATCAGAAGAAATAAGTAAAACACATGAAGGTTTTGATTTTGCTTCTAAATGAGCACATAGCTTCTATCTTGATGGGGGAGGGGAGGGGAGGGTGGCGGGAGGCAGGGCCGTGTCCCACACCCTGGAAATCTCAACAGCTACACCTTGACTCTTGTTACCAGGCCTCAACGCGGAGAACACACTTGAACAGCCTATTTTGGCTACATTTTCCTGAGATTGAAGGAAAATCTCAACTCGGTCTTTCGCAGGCTCAGCTGGATAACACTGAAGACGGCAGGTGCAGAGAGAACCAGGCTGGGTGGTTAACTGTTATGGCAGGAGAGAGACAGCACTCACGGCTTTACCCTGAGGTTGGAAAGCCCTTCCCTTCACGTTTTAATTAGAAAAACTGATGGCAAAGCTCTGAAGAATCAGCAACTCGCAGGGACGGCTGTTAAGAATGGAAGTTGGCGGGGCGCCTGGGTGGCTTAGTCGGTTAAGCGTCCGACTTTCGCTTAGGTCGTGATCTCGCGGTTCGTGGGTTCGGGCCCCGCGTCGGGCTCTGTGCTGACTGCCAGCTCAGAGCCTGGAGCCTGTTTCAGTCTGTGACTCCCTCTCTCTCTGACCCTCCCCTGCTCACGCTGTCTCTCTCTCTCTCTCTCCTAGAAATAAATAAAAACATTAAAAAAAAAAAAAAAAAGAATGGAAGTTGGCAATATCTGCTAACACGAACTTAATCTATTGTTGGAAAATCCACCCTGGAGACGCATGGCATCTTACCGCAACAGCACATACTTTCATGAAAAACTAAGGACAACCTTAATACCCATTAGGAGGGCGGCCGCTGAGCAAATCAGAATGGAATATTATAGAGCGATGAGATGGAATGTTTATCAAGGAGACAAGATGCACGAAGATTCTATGTATTTTCATACATGTGATAAATACTTCCCTAGCTGATAACTGCTAACTCTGGGTATGGGGGGGAAGCAACAGAGATTGGGTTGGTGATCAAAAGAGAGAGGTTAGTATAAAGCTAACATGAAAAATGTTTTAATTTGATGGGAGAATGGGTGTACTATGGGCAACATAGTCTAGTGGTCAGGCATGTGCATAATCGTTAGTGGCGGATACCTGAATGTGAATCCTGGCTTTGCCAACACCTAGCTGTGTGACCTTAGGCACATTGCTCAATCTCGCTGTGCCCCACTTTCCTCACATGAAACATAGGATAACGACACTATCTGCTTTGTTGGGTACCATAGAGATTTAGAGCATGAATGCAAGCAAACTGCTTAGGAAGATGCCCGGCACATAGTAAGGCATCGACAAAGAGAGACTGTTAATGTCGGTTAATATAACACATGTTAATATCATATGTTACTTGGATAATTAAAATCAACTTAAAGTATCATTCAGGAAATAAAGGAAGGAAGGGAAAAGTTTATGTTGCTCCCTCCAACGTAAGAGCGGGCTTTGATCAGAAGACTGTTTACAAAACAAAACGTCCGCTCTTGAATCATCTCGAAATGTCATCCTCTTTTCTGCACAATGGGGGTAATTATCACGGCTGGGAGCTATTTCTTGAATTCATATACTATCATGATGTGGCAGACCAAGGGTTCAGAGATAGGGAAATGTCTTTCTCTCTCTCTCTCTTTTTCTTTTTAACATAATCTAAATTTAACAAGCCCATTAAAGCAAATGTTTCAACAGGCGACATTGAACTGATTATAATATTTAATAAATCCTACTCCCAAATGAGGGCTTTTAAATGCTAGCAAGGAACCAAACTTGTACTAAATTCATCCCTTTTGTTCTAATGTCTTGCGGGAGGGTTAGATGGAGAACCCCCTTTGTGATCCATCAAAGACCAGGAAATAATTATGATCACCTATAAAAGTGTCACGCAGAGTACCCAATTCGCTTCGTAATGCTTGATAAAGCTGGGATCCGCCACCTACCCACCCACCCACCCCGCCACACACACAGGAGAGAAGATGCTATTTCAAATGAAGAGGCAGCATCCCACTGTTCTGAGACTTGAAAACATGACCAGAAATGTCTCATGCCCACCTGGTCTCCAAACCGGATACGTGACACCGTGTGAGCCACCTTGCGGTTGGGGACTTTCCTCAGTTATAAAACACAGGGGGTTGACAATGAGGATTTCCCTCTCCTGGTCTGTGCCTTGGTAATTACAGTCCCAGAGTCACTTCCCTCTGCTGAGTGCCTGGGAGACAGGCAAATTCCCCATGAGAGTGGATTGTGCAACAACACAGCCCTCGGCTCCATGTGCCTGTATCTTTCTTGCACACATCCTGCGATCCTGGAGTCTTAGACTGCTTTCCTGCTGGGCTCCGGAAGGGGGAAGCCTCAGTCATTAAAGGGGCAGGCGGGGGTGTCCCCGTTCTGGAAAGATCTCTTCTGGTCTGAGGAAGAGGTGAACCCACAGACTGGAAATCAGAATGTTGGGAGTGGACCCCAAGGTCAGGTGGGTCCCGTCTTTCAGGCTGTCTGAGCCTCCAGGATCTGGGTCTCTCTGACTCTTACCTACGTCTTCTGTCCGATGTACGCCTGTCGCCTGGCTCTGTGCCTCAGCCATTTTTGTCCCTCAGGGACAGACGGCTATTTTGATGGTCCCTGGGGGCCTGTGTCTCTCGGCCATCAGAACCTCCATCTGCCTCTGCATTTCTTCCTCTTCCCCTGCAGCCTTTTTGCTGTTGTTCTAAAATATACCGACCTTTGTGGCTTATGGCTTGTGTGGGTGTCTCAAAGAGCTGGGGCTTTTAAAGATTCAAAATGCACAGTCAGATAAAAGAAAATGTCAGCCCCTGCAAATCCCAGGGCACCGTCCGGGCCCAAGGGGAACTGCCCTTGACAGCCAGCATTCACAGCCTTGGACACCCTCCATCCCTCGGAGGCCCTGGGCTGCGGGCCTGATGGGAGGCCCGGAAATGAATCAGGCAGGCCCGGCTTCCCCGGAGGGAGGGAGGGAGAGGAAGCCAGAGAGCCGTGGATCATCCGTGTTTTCCTGCCTCGCGTCTGTGGGTTGCTGAGAAAACGGCCCGGGGGGGGTCCCTAAATCAGCCAGGTTGATGGCCTGGTGGCCCTCCGGTTCCCAGGGAAATCACGCTTTGGTTGATCATAGGGTTTTCTTGGAACATGAGCCTCGGCATAAATACACAGCAGAAAAGCAGATGCCCTCCTGGAAGATGCACCGTCTGATTCTGCAGCCAGCGGCCAGTCAGGTTTCTCCTGACCCACCCGCCCTCCAGACCCGGCCGCACAGGGGCAGCTGGCCGAGGGGCAGAGGGGACTGTGCCCGCCAGGGCCATATATCTTCCCCACTAACCACCGCTCTATCGGTACCTGCTTCCCCCCCAGGTCCGGGCCTGCGTGAGAGCGCAGCCTGGTTTCTACACTAGGACCTAAGATGACTCTGACGTTGGGCACATGGTCAAAGGAAACAAGAGAAATAAAAGATCTAGACCCCTCAGAGGAGCGGAAGGAGGTCTCAATTCAAAGGCAGAAGACTTCCCAGAAGGTCCCTACCCATTCCTATCCAGAGCAATGTCCACCTCCCTTTCCTCTCCTTTTCTGTCCTCAAAAAAAAAAAACAAAAAAACACCAACCCTCAAAACAAACAAACAAAAACAAAACAGAATGATGATGATACACAGGAAATGAGTATAATGGCTTCTGGGGAGGAGCTGGGACACATCGGGGTGGAGAGGAGACCCAGATGAACATCATCTTTGATTTTGAAAAATCATATATAGGGATTGTCCTATCATATACGAATATAACTTTCAAATCTGAGGATGGGGTGCATCAGTGGCTCAGTCAGTTAATCACTGACTCTTGATGTCAGCTCAAGTCTTGATCTTAGGGTGTTGAGTTCCAGCCGCACTGGGCTTCACACTGGGCATGGAGCCTGCTTACAAAGAAAAAAAAAAAAAAAAAATGGAGTGGCGCCTGGGTGGCTCAGTCGGTTGAGCGTCCAAATCTTGATTTCGGCTCAAATGAGATTCTCCGTCTCCTCTCTCTGCCCCTCCCTCTCAAAATAAATAAATAAATAAATAAATAAATAAATAAATATTTTAAAAACTAAAATCTGAAGATGTATTCTTACTCCCTTTCACCTATGTATACTTATCTCAATGAGCACGGGGTAACACATGGGATTGTTGAATCGCTGTAGTGGACACTCGAAATGAATAGAACACTATGTTAATCACACTGCAATTAACAAAATGTTAAACATGTCAATATGTGATGTAATATGACACATGGCAAAGCATTGTCTCCAGTGACTGCAGTCTCCCGTCCACCCTTGTGGGTGATAGAAAAATGGTCCCCAGAAGTGCCCAAGTCCTGTGATATGTCACCCTACATTTCAAAAGGGACTTTAGTGCTCTGATGAGACACAGGATTTGGAGATGGTAAGGTGAGCTTGTATGAGCCAGATGAAGCCAGAATGATCACAAGTGTCCTTTTAAGGGGGTAGGAGGTGGGTGGCAGTGAGTCAGAGAAGGAGACGGGACACGGAAACAGGCCACGAGCCACGGAATGCAGCACCCGCGAGAAGCTGTAAGAGGCGGGGAAACAGATTCTTTTCTAGAACCTCCATGAGGAATGTAGCCTTGCCAACCCGATTTAGGACTTCCAACATCCAGAACTGTAAGATAAGGTGGCCTGGGTTAAGCCACGGTGTGACTGATGATTTTTTTAAAGCAGTGATAGGAAACTAATATGACCTCTGACTTTTCTGTCTCCCTTCCCAGAGGCAATGACTCCTGTTTTCTTCGTCTTCTTCCAGAAATAGTATATACATACCCATATATATACACATACACGCATATATGTGATAGATACATAGATGCAGAGAGATGGGTATATAGATACATAGGTAACATACATAACGTATGTGTCATATATATAAATTATGAAAGATACAAAGTATATGAACATATGTATGTATATGTATTTGCTTTGCTTTACACAAATAACATGTATTCACATCTTTTTTATTTTTATTTTTTATTATTTTATAAAATTTTATTATTTTACTTTACTTTTACTTTTTTACTCTACTCTACTCTACTCTACTCTACTCTACTCTACTCTACTCTACTCTATTCTATTCTATTCTATTCTACAAGCAGAGGAAGAGGACCCTGATGTGGGGTCCGAACTCACAAACTGCAAGATCACAACCTAAGCCTAAACCAAGAGTGAGATGCCTAACCACCTGAGCCACCCAGGTGCCCCACATCTTTCTATACCTTGCATTTTTCTCCCAAGACTGTATCTTGGAGACCCTTCAATATCAGCGCACCGAGATTGCTTTGTTCCTCAAAATAAATATTTAATAAGAAATTACGGAAAAAATACTCAAGGAACTCCTCGAAACTCAGTATTTTCTGCATTCTTGTTTCTAGTTACGCTCACCCGCGAGGGAGACTGGCTTCTTATATGCCCCTGCTTCAGTCTCCTAAAGGAATTTATAGGTAATTCAGAGGGTGGTGACAGGGGGAAAGAATGTTGTCTTGCTTCTGATACTCAGTTCACTTCTCTCTGCCCTTTGCCCCCCCCCCCCTCCCCCCCCCCCCCCCCCCCCGCCATACCCAGTGTCTCCTTCTTACAGAAAGAAAACACAACCCAGGTAGAATATTGATGTAAGCAGTGTCTGGACACAGTGCATTTGTTCTACCTACGTATTTGATCCATTTGGAAATTCCCAGCCCAAGAAACACTCATTTCTCTGAATATCAGGCAGTCCTGGGTTCAAATTCTGGCTGAGCACTTTCTAGATGCATGAGCCAGCCCCACTGCTTCATTTCAGAAGACAGAACTTTGCAAACGTCAGTTTGTCCTCTTATGGGTCTAAAGATTAAATTAAATGAGATGCCATGAAAATCACCGTCTGTGAGCTTGAGCCCCATGTCGGGCTCTGTGCTGACAGCTCAGAGCCTGGAGCCTGCTTCGGATTCTGTGTCTTCCTCTCTCTGACCCTCCCCCTCTCACACTCTGTCTCTCTCTCAAAAATAAATAAACATTAAAGAATTATTTTTAAAAAACGATCATTTGCCTTACATCTCGTTGTTAGTATCATACTGGTAATACATTAGACGTTCTCATAGGACAAGATATTCCAAGGACACACACGTCATCTCCCAGGAGCTGATCCTTACCTTGGGAATGTGCTGGGCTTGACCAAACCAGACCTGCTGTTAACTCTTTCTGCACCATGCCTATCACTATAAGTAAGTAAAGGTTTGTTTCTCTCACCCTAATCCTCCCTTTTCCTGCCTCAAATAAGATCACCAATAATGTAGCAAAAAGCCTTTGGCATCGAGGTCTGTGTTCGTGCCAAGCAAAGCACTGTGTTCAGGGTTACCCATTTGATGTTATACTGATTCTCTATGGTGTCACTTGTTTCTTATTTTATGGAAAATGAAGCCAAGCCCTAAGACATCGAGTAATTTATTTAATGACACATACCTACTGTGGACTGGGCTCAGGGACAGGATTTAAGTCAAGCTTCTGAACAACAGAGGTTAGGCTATAATCACCTCCACTGCCCCAACATTTATAACATAGGCACCACACGGTGACAGCTGGGATAGCACTCTTGCCTGATGCCCAGTACATTCATGAAGTTTCTCATCTTTTTTCTTCAATGTCATTTCCCCAAGGAAGATCCCCGTGGATCCTCGAAGTTGATTCAATCTACCTGTCATCAGAGTCGCAAACAATATGTACTAAGGACAATCGGAAAGAAAGGGAGACTTGGTCATGAGAAGGGAATAAAGACAGGGTGTCTCGTCTCATCTGCTGCCATGGCCAGTGGACACCCTGCCCTTGGCCATGAGGGCAGGCACCACTTTCTCTGTCTGTTGGCAGAGGGGCTCGGCCTGGACAGGCACCTCGTTGCTCTGATGGCTGGTAAGGTAATAGACTTGGGTACTTGTGAGGAAGGAGTTTACTGGGGAAGAAAGGGTATGACATTTGTACTGTCTTTTAAATCATTATTTTAAGTGGCACATATTTAAGTCGGGGGGACCCTGGGCCAAATCGCTAACCACCTCATTATTTAAAAACTCCCATAGTAGTGCATTTTATTGCTTCTTTGAAGTACACAGGAAAACCGTAATAATGATTATTTAAAATACACAATAGCAGGGCGTCCGGGTGGCTCAGTCGGTTAAGCATCCGACTTCAACTCAAGTCATGATCTCTCAGTTCACAGGTTCGAGCCCCTCGTCGGGCTCTGTGCTGACAACTTGGAGACTGGAGCCTGCTTTGGATTCTGTGTCTCCCTCTCTCTCTGCCCCTCCCCTGCTTACAGTCTGACTCTCTCTCTAAAAAATAAATCATCTTTTAAAAAAAATAATAATAAAATACACAATAGCCTTTTTTCTAATAAGTATTATAAGCGGCTTGAAAGCTGGAATAATTTCTGATTTACTCATCATTATATGGCCAACGTCTATAATGGCTACCAATTTGCCAACTTTCAATAAATACTTGATGAATAAGCACAAGGATAAATTAGTGCAATGTAAATAAAAGGTGTGTTGTCCTTAGACCCTTTGAGAGGGCTGATTGCTTAAGGATAAAATTCTATCAGAATAAACAGAAGAGTAATACAGCCCAAACTGTGTATCCCTGGAATCCCTACATTGAAGCCCTCATCCCTAAAGTGATTATGTTTAGAGATAGGGCCTTTATGGAGGTTATGTAGGTTAAATGAGGTCATAATTTGGGGCAAATGAGGTCTGATTCTATAGGATTAATAGACTTATAAGAAGAGACATCAAACAGCTCACTCTCTCTGCCATGTGAGGACACGGTGAGAAGGTGGTCATCTGCAGGCCAGGAAGACAGCTCTTGCCAGAAACCAAATCAGCCGGCACCTTCATCTTGGACTCCCAGCCTCCAGAATTTTGAGACAGTAAATTTCTGTTGTTTAAGCCACCCAGTGTGTGTTTTGTCAGCAGCCCAAGAAGAGGAATACAAAGGCTGTAGAGGTTAAGTACACAGGCTCAGAAATAAGATCTGCCTGAGTTCAGTCCACATCTCTGCCAATTTACTAATCCCGTAAAGTTCGTCATATTAATGATTCTCTCTGTGCCTCCATGCCCTCATCATTATAATAAGATTATATTCATCTATCTCACTGAGTTTTGAGGATTTTAATGGCTTATTATTACATAGGAGTTCCTCAGAACAGAGCCTGGGGCACAATATGAGCCATATGAATGAGCCAGGCTGTTTCCAAAGATGGCGGCCCAGCATGGCCTCTTCCATGCAATGGGATCTTGCCATGCCCATGAAGAGGTGGGATCCATGTGCCCTTTCTTTAAATCTGGGTTTCCCCTGTGAACTGCTTTGATGGATAGAATGTGGCAGAAGACAGCCTTTAACTTCAAGACCAGAACAACTTCCATCTTTATCTCTTGGGACACGCCTATTTGGAACCCAGCCTCCATGCTGTGAGGAAGATAAATTAGCCACAAGGAGCCCCCAAATGGGAGAAAAGCCAAGATTCCAGCCCACACCCCCAGGTGAGCTAACAGCATCCAACACCGAGAGCCACCATGCTGCCTTGAATGTCTCAACTTTCCCAGCATGTACACTGGTACCATGGGAACCAGGAATACTACCCTCGGGGGTGCCCGGGGGGCTCAGTCAGTTAAGAATCTGACTCTTGACTTCGGCTCAGGTCATGACCTCATGGCTTGTGTGTTTGAGCCCGTGTTGGGCTCTGCACTGACCACCTGGAGCCTGCCTGGGATTCTCTCTCTCTCTCTCTCTCTCTCTCTCAAAATAAATAAACTTTTTTTAAAGAAAGGAACGGCACCTGCAAACCCACAGGTATGAAAATAACAAGTTGTTGGCTTAAGGCATAAAAACTTGGGTGGAGTTTACATAGCGACAAAGAACCAAAACAGAAGTCAGGACCAGAGTTGTGTCCTGTCAAACAAAAACCTAAAACACGCGTCATCTGCTATGACCGTCTTGGGCCACAGCACAGGCCGAGGAGTCGCAAGGAGCCTGTTAATGGAAGCTGGAGAAGAGAGAAAATGGTTATTGGAGGTTTAAGAAAAGGGGGCCTGTGTTACATAAGACGGCACTTCCTTAGGCACCACTTACTCACACTAAGGTGAGAGATAAAAAGCATTCCTGATACATGTATGGATCTGATTAAGGAGATTTCCAGAATAATGTAGAAAGTGCCAAATGTTTTTTTTTTTTTTTTTTTTTAAGCTGCCTGTGACAAATGGGGGGAAGAAAGATGGTGTAAAGAAGGAACCATTCAACACTCCAGGAAAAATTAGAGAAAATATTTTCAACTTTCCCATTTAGAAAATAAAATTGTTTCTATTGTGCAGCCTCTCTAAGGAGTAAAAGGGTGTCAGCGTAAATAAAAACTTGAAACAAAGTAAATAAAAACTTGAAACAAAAATAAATCCAACAAAGTAAATAAAAAATTTGAAAAAAGACAAATCCAGGGCATTGCCACGAAAGCATAGCCTCGGGTCAAGATCAAGTCAAGGGGATGGCTGTCACCATTCTTTGTCGGGGCCCCGGAACAATAAGAAGAGGTATGTCCTGGAACTCAGCACTAGACAGAATGACTTCAAAGAGTGTTGACCGTTGAAGTGCAGGGTCTTGGCCACATCCCAAAGTAGAGAGACATCTCTCCTGTAGGGGTCTGTGGATGTGTGTTTTCTGTCTAGTAGTGTGAACCTCAACAAGGTTCATAGCCACCACCTAAGTT
This sequence comes from Hyaena hyaena, assembly GCF_003009895.1. Classification (NCBI taxonomy): domain Eukaryota; kingdom Metazoa; phylum Chordata; class Mammalia; order Carnivora; family Hyaenidae; genus Hyaena; species Hyaena hyaena. Next base: position 75,340 of record NW_024081258.1, on the reverse strand, counting down.
TTAAAGAAAATCGTACAAATGGGAGTGACCTCAGCCTGAACTGAAAGAGGCTGAGATGGGCTGGGAAAAATGGGTGAAGGGGAAGCAGGTGGCATGAAAGTTATAGCACAGGGAACACAGTCAGCGACACTGTACCACCGCGCGTGGCGTGTGGTGTGGACAGGGGAGAGCCCCCTGGCGGTGAGCACAGCACAGTGTACAGAGCTCTTTGAACACTGTGTCAACTGTACTGCAATTTCAACAATTTTGAATCGGGGCACCTGGGGATTCCCTTGGTTACGCGTCCTACTGTTGATCTCTGCTCGGGTCACGATCTCGCAGTTTGTGGGACTGAGCTCCGCATCAGGTTCTGCATTTGCAACGCGGAGCCTGCTTGGGATTCTCTTTCCTTCCCTTCTCTCTCTCCATCCCTTACTCAAGCTCTCTCTCTCCTGCTTGGGATTCTTTTTCCCTCCCTTCTCTCTCCCCCTCCCCTGCACACGCTCTCTCTCTCCCAAAATAAATAAATAAAACATAAAGAAAAATTAAAGAACTAAAAATACTGAATTAAAAAAGAGAAAGAGAGAGAGATGGAGACATTTCAAAATGAAAAGACCTCTGGACTCCTGAATTTCTATGACTTGGGAGTGAGCATAAAGAACAGCTTGGCACCAGCTATAAAAATAAGTCGTTTCTAATGGAAAAGAAAACAAAAAAATCACCCAGGAAGGAAATTCTGGAATCCAGACAGCAGAGCCCTAATCAATATGCACCCTCTACCTGCAGGGAAGAGGGAGCTAACGTCACACACCCTGGATTTCAGGGCTGCCACAGGCCAGTGGCTCCTACAGGCCCGTGGGTCACCCGTCCTTGTCTCTGTGCTGAGCAAGCAGAGGCAGATGGACTGTCGTCCTGGCTCACGGGCCTCCTCGTCAGAGGAATTGCCCCCTCAAGGATCTTCACTTGGGTTCAGAAAACACGCTCTTGAACTTGAGGCTGAGCCCGATTCCAAAACAGGATGGGAATGTGAACAGCCTTGGGAGGAAAGGAACATGGTTTGGGTGACAGAGGAACACAGACTGTGGCCCCAGGGGGACCATGCTCCATATGGCTTCTAAGCAGAGCCGAGGCAACGCTGCACATGCCACATGCCCTTCGGCAACGTGATCCTGAAGGGTATTTGTGGCAGTGACCGACCAGAAACAACCTAAATGTACAACATCATGGATGGGTAAATTATGGTGAAGGCCATTAAAATAACATATGGTTGGGCGCACTTGGGTGGCTCAGTTGGCTAAGCATCCAGCTCTTCATTTCAGCTCAGGTTACAGCCTCGCAGTTTTGGGAGTTTGAGCCCCGCATCGAGTCTCTGTGCTGACAGTGCGGAGCCTGCTTGGGATCCTCTCTCCCTCTCTCTCTCTGCCCCTCCCCCACTCACGCTGCCTCTGTCTCTCTCAAAATAAGTAAGTAAACTTAAAAAATTTCTTAATAAAATCATGTAATGGTTGAATGTTTAATGGCATAGAGTGAATGAGTCTCATGACAAAATATTTAAATGAAAAAAGGCAGAATATACAATAAACCTCATATATATATATATATATACATATACATATGCATGCAGTGGGGCCAGTGGGAGAGCACTGTCCATTTGCAAGGCTGGAGCTGGAGAGAGTTACAGCTTTCATGCATCCCTGGGAACACTGACCTTGACCCCATCTCCATGCCAAGAGGAAGCCAGGATGCTCAACACAGATGCCCACATGTTCAAGAATAGAGGCCTCTGCCCTGAGCTCAGCTGACCTCCCAGACAGCATCGAGCACCAACAACTCAGCCTCTGAGCGCACCCACTTCAGAACTGCTTGCTCTCCTCGGGTGCCCAGGTCCACATCCCCGGAAGCAGAGGAAACATCCGATCACAGAGCTGGGAGAAAACATGGTTGTTTATGCAGCGGTGTTTTGGTGTGATTTATTGTCCCATAACAGATGACCAGGATGGTGCATGTTTATTTTTGATGTGATTCTTAATTTTTTTAGTTTATTTTTATTTTTTTTTATTAACTTAATAGAGTTAATAAGAGAGCAATGGGGAGAGAGAGAATCCCAAGCAGGCTCCGCACTGTCAGCACAGAGCCCGATCCTGGGCTCCAACTCACGAGCTGTGAGAGCATGACCTGAGCCAAAACCAAGAGTCAAGTGCTTAACTGACTGAACCTCCCAAGAAGCACCCCTACTGTGGTTTTTAAAAATCTCTGTATTTCCATGGGGTCTCGTTTTTTCCTTTCACCGGCACTGGATCCCGTGGAGAAAAGGGAGTTTGTTAGGTTCAGCTGTCACTCAAACTTTCACTTGCAGTGTAGCGACTCTACAAATCACCTCTCACACAGCCAAATAAAGTCACAGATTGGGAGACGCAAAGATGACACAAATACCTGTCAGAGGATGTGATGAAATGTAACAAGGATGGATGCGAGGCTCTGAATTTGTATTAAAACGTCAGCTGCCCAAGGACATGTGGTTTAGCAGAAACATACCTTTATTAACTCAGCCTTTTTTTTTTCTTTTTGCATTAAGCTTATAAGTATTGCAAGAATAATGAGGCTGCCAAAAAACCTCATGTGGCTGTGGATTCTATTAATAGAAGTAAAGCACCCAGGATGAGGAAGGCTATCTGCTCCCTATAACGGGGTCAGACCACGCATCGAAGATTCGGTTTTGCCCAAAGCACCGGAGAAGTGGAATGAACGAAGTGGAGTACTTTCAGGAAGGGGTGGGGCCAGACCCTTTGCAGTTCTCAAGAAGTCACATATTACTTGCGACTTAGAAAGCACATTGAATTAATGAGTGTATAGAGGCATAGGTGACTGGCTAAGGGAGTAAGCATATCAAATCTGAAAACAGCCATGCTACACCTTGATTTCATCCGTGCACTGAACAAAATAATTACTAAACAGAAACTGAGTTCCCACTATGTTTTCCAAGGATTAGAAAGACAGCAGTGAGTTCCCTTCCAGCTTGTGGCTTGCATGTTGTTTATTTTTTTTAATATAATTTATTGTCAAGTTGGCTAACATACAGTGTGTCCAGTGCGCTCTTGGCTTGGGGGGGTGGGGTAGATTCCCGTGATTCATCACTTGCATACAACACTCAGGGCTCATCCCAAGAAGCATAGCTTGCATTTTAGGTAAAACCAAGTAAACCAGCAAGATTATTTGGGAAAAGAATGTGTTATGAAGCAAATAAATAGGGTCGATTGGGCACAAAGCCTTGTGCGTTCAAAAAGTCTTGATTTTAGTTATTCAAAGAAAGCCTCTCCAAAGAAATGATTTGGAAATGGAATTTAACCAGGAAGAAGAAAGTTATGTGTAAGAATTGAGAAGTATCTTTCTAGGCAGTAGAGGCAGACTCTGGAAGCATCTCACAGCAGGGACAAGTTGACATGAAGGAAAAAAAATAGAGGGCCACCTGGATGGCTCAGTCAGTTAAGCGTCGACTTTGTCATGATCTCATGGTTTGTGGGTTCAAGCCCCACGTCAGGCTCTATGCAGACAACTCAGCGCCTGGAGCCTGCTTCTGATTCTGTGTCTCCCTCTCTTCCTGCCCCTCCCCTGCTTGTGCTCTGTTTCTGTCTCTCTCAAAAACAAATAAACATTATTTTAAAAATAGAAAAAAAAAAAGTGTGGCTTGAGCATCATGATACAAGAGAGAGGAGTGGTATAAGTGAAGATTAATCAATGGGCACGTCATCCTGAGGTTCAATGTCATGCCACTGTCCCCGAACTATCATTTCTCTGCCATGGTTTGGGTCTTGAAGTCAGGTTTGGTGCCTGACTAGTCTGATTCCTGTACAGAGAAGATACAAAGAAAGATGAGTAAGTCTAGTTACCATAGACGCTCTCTTCAGCTCTCTGGAGGGCTGGCATGTGGGATCTGGGTGGCATAGGGTTAGGGTTTCTGTGTCCCAAGAAGTGACATAATAATATCAGTTTAGTAGAAACTCCAGGGACTGTTCAGCTCAGCAAAAGGTAGACTTTCCTAATTTATATCCACATCCAATGACATTACCTGTCCTGATGGGTAATGACTTTCTCACCCCAGGAAAAGTCCAGGTGAAGTCTGGACCCCACTGTAAGGTTATGGTGGTTGGAAATCACACACTTGGCCTCAGACCAAAATCAGCGTTGCATATGCCTCCGTTGGTAAGGGTAGAGGTTATACAGACATGCCAGTAAGCGGCAGCAGATGAAGCTATACAGAGGCTATTGCTTTTCAATATCCTGTCAATTATTCTAATGTTTTAATGGAGAACATTTTCTTTTTTATTTTATTCAGTTATAGTGAAGATACAGGGTTCTATTAGTTTCAGGTGTTCAATATAGTGATTCAACACTTCTGTACATCACCCAGCGCTCATCATGACAGGTGCACACCTTCATCCCCATCGCCTACTTCACCCATTTCCCCCCGCCCCAAACACACCGTCCAACCTTCTCTCTGGCGGCCACCAGTTCATTCTCTTTCATCAAAAATCTGCTTTGGGGTTTGTCTCTTTTTTTCTTTGTTCATTTGTTTCATTCCTTACATTCGGTCAAGGATCAAGGGGAGTATCGCGTCTGTCTTTAATAGCTCACCCTTGCTTGTGTCCTTGTCTCAAAAAGAGAAATCAAGGGTCAGATGACTCTTCCCAGGTAATAGTACCCTGAGAGACTTTTAACACATTATTTTGCAATTTTGCTATCATTGTATTTATGTACGTATATATTTAAGGGGATTGGCGTGGGATTTATATTTACAGCAATAATGCAAAGTCAACTTTTATCAGTAGATTATATTAGTAAAGAGTCACATCGACTTAAAGGAAACTATCATGCATGCAGACACGGAGGTGCCCACTATAGACCCTTACTATGGAGAAAAAATCATCACAGTGCCAGGCAAATACTTTGACATTCAGAAAGCCCTCGCTGAACCTTAAGGTCCTTCTAACCCTGAGCTCTTTAGATTCCACAGAACAAAACGGGATTTAAATTGCTTTGCCGATTCTCTTGAACACAGTCAACTTTTTTTTTTTTTATTTCTAGGAGAGAGAGAGACAGCGTGAGCAGGGGAGGGTCAGAGAGAGAGGGAGTCACAGACTGAAACAGGCTCCAGGCTCTGAGCTGGCACTCAGCACAGAGCCCGACGCGGGGCCGAACCCACGAACCGCGAGATCATGACCCAAGCGAAAAGTCGGACGCTTAACCGACTAAGCCACCCAGGCACCCCCACAGTCAACTCTTTTAAAGAAAGCAAAAAGGCAGGGTTCAGGTATGCATTTCTGTTGAGGGGGAGAGCCGTCCCCAGAGATTTTTTGCCCTATCATGTACTCTCTCTTTCAGAGGTCTGGTTCAGAAAAACACGACAGTGACGGCTACTTTTGTGTGTGATCCAGCTGTTTGACCAGACACCAGTCTAGATGTGGTTGTGAAGATATTTTTTAAGATGCGATTAAAGTTCACTGTCAGTGGACTTTAAAGCAGGTTAGTCTCCCTAGTGCAGGTGGGCCTGGTATAATCAGTGGAAGGTAGTGAGCAAAGGCTGGGGTTTCCTGAAAAAGAAGGAATGCTGCCCCTGGGCTGCAATGTATAAGTTCTACCTCAGTTTCCAGTCTTCAGACTCAAGACAGCCACATCAGTTTTTACATGGATGTCAGGCTGCGAGCTTGCTTCATGGATTTCAGATTTGTCGGCTTCTACAATCATGTGAGCCAGTTCCTTCAAATAAATCTCTCTTTATATCTATACTATCTATATCTGTCTATCTACACAGCCACAGATAACAGTAACAAAACCTTAGAGGAATCTGTGTTGTGCTACTAACACTATGAAGGTGGGCTTCAGGCAATACTTGATCCAGGGGCTCAAGTGACCGCATGTAGATTTATTTTTACCTATCTTGGTTTTGATTTCTGATTGTAGATTCATTGTCATCCCCTGCAAGGTGCCGCTTGGCAGCTCCAGGCTTGCATCCTTCCAAGTCCAAATACAAAAGTAAAACTGTATCTCACCCTCTAACATTTCAAAAATTGTCAGGGGCCTGAATGCCTCTGCCCCCAATTAATCCCATGTTCATCCCTGAACTAATCACTGAGGTCAGAGAATAGAACCTATTGATCCTCTCGACCAGGGTGCATGAGGGTGGAGAGTGGGTGGCCTCCACAAAAGCAATGACTTCAGCGTATTGCTATCAGATCTAAGACAGGAAGATCCAGGGCGGAAATAACACTACTCCATGACACCAAACCTCTCATACGTTAATGGGCACAAGAATCACCGGCGGGGGGGGGGGGGGGGGGGGGCGGCTGGTTACAAATGAAAACTCTAATTCATTAGTTCTCTGACGGGGCTTGAAACCCAGCATCTGTAATACACTCCAGATAATTCTGATGCTGCTGGTCCATGGATCGCACTTTAGCTACCACAAGTCATTATGTCATATATTCCGGAGGCTGAACGATAACCATCCCTAATGGCAGCGAGTGGTCAGACCAAGAGGGAAGGAAGGTTCTGTTTAGACACAGTGTTTTACCAGCCAGAGGGAGCCTGTCTCTTCACTGTCTGCTGGAGGCACGGACAGAAAGGTGGTCAGACACACCCATCATGTAGCATGAGCCCCTGGGGCTGCTCAGTCCTGCTCAGGGTAAAGGAAGACAGATAAAGATGTCCCTGTTACCCGGATGGCTTTGAGTAGAAGTCTGCATTCCTCAAGACTTACACAATCCACCAAGTGGATCAGAGAAACAGCCCAGAGCTGCTGTTTGTATGCTCTGAGTGAAACCAGAGAAAACCACAGGTCAAGGTAGAGTCATATAATTTCATGGTTGAAGATTTTAGCGCACACCGCATACGACTCAGATAAGGTGTTTATTGCTGTAGGGGAAATTTGAACTTTGTTGGACAAAGGAGACCAAAGTCTTTTAGTTTTTAAATACCATGTTAGTCTTGCAGCCAAAGGCTTACCGTCAGGCTTCTGTGTCTGGGTTTTAAAAAGTGCAGGATTTGGGAGGAATTTGACATGAGAGAATCATTGAGCTTTATAGAAAATGTCTACAATTGGATCAACTGTTTGGAGTTATAGGCCAACCAATCAATAGCTGATTCAATCAGGATTTTACCTCTAACAAGGAATAGTTCTACTTCTGTCATTAAGGGAATCAGAGTCATCTTCTCGCAGTTCTCTGATATTAATCACGGTCATTGCCAAACAAATAAATAAAATAAATACAACCTTCTCCCCACCCCCGCTGCAAAGTAGCCTTAAAGAAGTGGTGATTGATATCACAGGATCCTGATATGAATTCTAATAATAATTTTTGGCCAGATTTCACAGAAAGAAACAATATAGCACAGCCAGGCAAAGGGACCTCGAGTTCATAGGGTAGGAGTTGAGATTCAATCCACATAAACCAGCTTCCTTGGGGGACCTGGGTGGCTCACTCAAATAAGCATCAGACCTCGGGTCAGGTCATGATCTCACGGTTTGTGAGTTCGAACCTCATATGGGGCTCTGTGCTGACAGCTCAGAGCCTAGACCCTGCTTCAGATTCTGTGTCTCCCTCTCTCTCTGCTCCTCTCCTGCTTGCTCTCTGTCTCTGTCTCTCTCTCTCAAAAATAAACATTTAAAAAATTTAAAAAGGGGCACCTGGGTGGCTCAGACAGTTTGGCATCTGGCTTCAGCTCAGGTCATGATCTCACGGGTTTGTGGGTTCAAGCCCCTTGGACTCTGCACTGACAGCTCGGAGCCCGGAGCCTGCTTCACATTCTGTGTGTCTGTCTGCCCCCACCCTGCTCGTGCTCTCTCTCAAAAATAAATAAAATAAACATTAAAAAAAAACCCACCCAGCTTTCTTGTACATCTATAGGAGTCTGAAGTCAATCTCCCTTGCTGAAATAAATAGTAAACAATGAGAGTTTATTTCTAAAGTATCTTGCTTAATTTTGTTTAATCATTTGAGTTTTAAATTCATTCATGTGTTCCTGTATGGCTTTCCAAGATGAAACTAAATATGATGAAAAAGGTAATCAGGGATATTTGAGTATTTTCCTCAACTGAATATACTTTCCCTGAAGGCAGAGAAAGCTGATCTTGTCCAACATGGATTTCTACCACCAGCACAGTGTCTGACACAAGGGACACTTTCACTCCTATATTATTTAAATGAATGACATAATAAACAGTTAGATTAAAATACGCAGAAAGACATATTTTTCCCCTCTACCAGAAACGAATTTCTGGTGAGGAAGATAAAATCGTATCAGGAAATAAATAATTGTGTACAAAGAAACAGAGGCATAAAATTGCACAGTGTGTATCAACAGATAAAGATTTGGATACAGATCAAGCGATAAACTGCATGGGGATGGGGGGATGGTAGAAGGTAAGTTTGAAAAGGAAGGAGGGGACCAGATTATGATGTGTATTTGTTGGGCCCTTTCAGGGGCAGGTGGCAACCAAAGTACAATTACAAGTGATTTAAGCATTAAAAAAAATTATAGTAGCACACGTAACTGGAAAGTCAGAATACACAGATTCAGGTATGGCTGGATCTAGGTGTTCAGATGGTGTCATCAGGAGTACGTCTCCCTGTGTGTCTTGGTTTTGTTTCTTCCAAGAGGTGAAACAGGCTCTCCCCCAGAGGTGAAAACTAACACTCCATGGAAGATGCTAGCCAGAACACCTGTGCTTCCTCGTCTATCCCCGAATGGACAATCCCTCTGTCCTGGTCTGCTTACCTGCTTGGAAGTTTAGAGCTGGGTCTGGCCAAACTTGCTCCTAGCAAATGGCCAGCTCAGTAGCACCCTCTTCTACTGTTTTTTTTCTGTTTCCCTCTGCCAGTCTCCCTACACCCCTCCCTTCGCGAAACTCCCTGCAGTGAACGCTGGAGGCTCCACATGCCAGGGCTCTGGGGAACCTGAAAACGATGACACGTGAATGTGACAATCTAAGAGAATAAGGCAATGACAATTTGGATGAAGAAGGAGAGAAGGAAATGACAGGCCATGGTGACTGGATGTGCAGAGAGGGGGAGAGACCACACACATCTAATTTATCCAGTAGAAACCAGAGGAAACCCAAGGACAGAAGTGATTGCTTTATGAAGAAAAACGTAGTATCAGAATGATCTCTGGCCCGGGATTCTGAGAAGGAGTTAATACTACAGTTTTCTGGACATTTCAATTGTGGACAATTTACTGTGGGAGTTTATTCTAATGCTACACTGGTGGTTTACTGGTGGTGTGAAGCCATCACCAACAATTCACCATTAATGCACTGAAAAGAAGGTGGCAAGATGGAGGAATTCAGACAGGGCACACTGGAGATGGCTTGTCTTTAAACTATCTAATCTAGGACCCCACCAGGAAGGCTCTAGGGCCAGGGTCTGGAATCATCTGTGAGCTCACTTCCTCACCCATGTGGTGATGGATACTATCAGCTGGGGGCTTCCTTGAACAAGGCCAAGTCCCTGCATCTTGGAACAGAAGGCAGCAAGGCCTGAGGTGTCATTCCATGGGTCAAGGTGATCATAAAAGTCTGCTTCTGCTCAAGTGAAGGAACCATGGATCTCACGTGGGACCGGGGGTTGGCCATGGTATATGGTAAAAAGGGATCGGGTGTTAATTTCCTATTGCTGCTGAAAGATTAGCACAAATTTAGTGTCTTAGAGTCAACATATCTTTAATCCCACAGACAGTGTTATCCAGTAGAAGTTTAATGCGAGCCACACAGGTGATTTAGATTCTTCTAGAAGCTGCATTTATGAAATTAAAATTTAGATAGGAAAAACTAATTTTAATATTGTTTTGTTTAACCCAATTATCCAAAATTCTGTCATTTTCAGTGTGAACTTCATATAGCAACCATTGAGATACTCTACACTGTGTACACTAAATCTTCAACCCTCATTGTGTACTTGACACTGATAGCACATCTTAATTCAGATTAGTGGCAATCAGACCGTGTAGCCACAGACAGTATGTCTGAATGTATTCTGAGGATAAACCTCTAAAAATCCATATATTAGACTTACATTATATATACAATCAGATTCCAGAAACTTCCACTCCCAGAGAGATTTTTCAGTTTTAGAGATCACTTCTCTAGCTTCTGTCTGGGGGTTACGCTCCTCTACCAGATCATGAATAGGGTTAAGGGTGCAGGAAAAGGGATAGTATGCTCTCTAGGCTGATTCTTAACACAGAGCCCTTGACCATTCACTTCCAGATCACCCATCACCTCTACTCTATAGTCACAACCTGTATCAGGAATAGGTAATTGAGCTAGGGGGTGGTGGCTTGCTTTTGAAAAATAAAATTTCATTCCTCCTTTCTTGCTCTTGTGCTGACATCATATCAAGAAGGGTAGGTTCCCGGCAGGTTGGTAGATGGACAAGGTCTATCTTCAGTAGCTTCCCTACCGCTCCAGGGTCAAGTCCTTGCCCGCACTGACGGCACAGAACATCTCTCCTTTCCCTGTAGGTCCTTCTAGCTACGTGGAGAACCCTCATTCATGTTGACCCAGCACAAATGTTAATTCTCCTTAAGAAACTTCTCTAACATCACTAATCTCCCTCTTTCTTCTTTCCTCATTTCCTTTCACATCCCCTTGTATATCTAACTTCTATTGGAGCCCTTCATGCTTTTTACTATGACGGTTTATTCATTTCTCTGCCACGCTAATATATTGTTACATTTTCCAAGGAAAAGACGATGCCATTCATCTCTTCGTTCTCTCTGATTATCACAAGGCTTTTCCCATAGTGGATAGTCAGCCATGGGGACTCCTTTGGTCCAGTGAATAGAGGAAAGCTAATTGGCCCATACGGGGGAATGAATGTGTGACCTTGGCTTTATCTCCATGAGCTTGGAGACAAGATTTGCATGCTTTTGTTGTTCTGGGTCAAGGGAACCACATGCTGTTCAAAGTACTAGGGTTTGAATACAGGGATATTTGACAATACACCTGTTTAGTTAGATAAAGGGAACCTATTCATATACTGTGGGAAAGGAATCAATGAAGTTCCTGGCCCCTTTGCCTTTGACAATAGTCTTCCTGAGCAGCGGAAAGAGAGAGCCTCTAAGAAGGTGATTAATGCGAGCTCCTGCTGAGGCCTTCAAATTGATCTTGGCAAAGAAAATGTCATTTCTCTGCCTGTCCCTTGGTTCCAGAGAGAAACTATGGAAAGGAGAGTTTCAAACAAATGGAAGAGGATACACAAGGTATCGTCAAGGAAGACAGAGAATGTATTTACTTGGGGTAAATACAAGTGGATTCATCAACTCAATAGTAAAAGTGCATTTCCATATTATGTTGCCTCCACTCTGAGCTGCCTTGTTGCTTCTTAGCATCTTTAACAATGACACAGTTGATCCTTCATGCGACACCCTGATCTTATGTGCCATTGATCCCACAATGACACTGGTTTTCACTCTTTATTTTTCAGGTATTTATAGATACATACAAATAGTATGTACACTGCTCTCAGTTCTGAAGAAGTGAAAATAAATCGGACATGGTCCCAGCCCTAAAGAAGCTAATATTCTAGAGGGGAGACAGATATAGAAACATAAAGTTAGAATCAACTGTCATAAATGCAATAATAGAGATGGCTTTGGAACACATTGATGATACAGAAAAGAGGAATATTTATTTTCCTTTGTTATTTTGCTCATTCATTTTATATATATGTGATATATTTATATAATATATAACAACATATAATTAAAATATGTAATCATCTTAATATATATGATGATGCTACAGCAGGGAAAAGAACAGTCACCATTCTGAAAGGTCCCTTAGCTCAGAAACACTTGGATTGTTCAGAAATCTGAAGAAGTAAGAGTGTGGCTATTCTATCAATGACCACTAGACCTTAGCAGTCAAGGGCAGAGTGGCATAAAACGAGGTTGTAGAAGAAACTGGGCCACATCATGAAGGGCTTCGTAGGGTATGCTAAGCAGTTAGTTTGGAGTGTTTTTTTCCTAGATGAAGGGATTTAGGCCACCAAGGACCAAAGTATGATTTATATTCTTGCATTGATCATTTTGTTGCTAATTGGAGAACAAGTGTGGGATGGAAGGTTGATAAAGGTGAAAGGAAGAAAAGCCAATGACAGTAAAGATGGAGAGAAGAAGATAGGTAGAAAGGCATCCTCCAGACATAGCAAGAAGAATCCAGGAAGAGGGGAAAGCATGTAAAAATATGGTGGCAAAAAACAGTTGAGGGAACGTGATTGTCTCCCCAGTCACCAAGAAGAGCTGAACCGTATCATAAGTACCACAGTCACACCACCACCATCATCATCACCATCACCACCACCATCATCATCACCACCACTGTCGTCATCACCACCATCACCAACATCATCACCACCACCACCATCACCACCATCATCATCATCACCATCACCACCACCATCATCATCATCACCACCACCATCACCACCACCACCATCATCACCACCACCACCATCACCACCATCATCACCACCATCACCATCATCACCACCATCATCATCACCATCACCACCACCACCATCACCACCATCACCACCACCACCACCACCATCATCATCATCACCATCATCATCGCCATCATCACCATCATCATCGCCATCATCACCACCACCACCATCACCACCATCACCATCACCACCACCACCATCATCACCACCATCATCACCACCATCACCACCACCATCACCACCATCATCATCATCACCACCACCATCATCACCACCACCACCATCATCACCACCACCATCATCACTACCACCATCATCACCACCATTATTATCACCACCACCAGGACCATCACGGCGATTATCACTATCATCATCACTATCCATCACCACTATCATCACTATCATCTACATCTTCATTTCAAATACTCTCATAATGAATAATAATCGGTAATGCATATAGTTTTATATACAGCAAACTTTCACCAGCATTAACTCATTTGAAGTTTTTGAGGTGGCACGTCAATTTTGAGTACAATTTTTTATTAAAAAGGTATTTAAAAATTTTTTTAATGTTTATTTATTTATTTATTTATTTAGAGAGAGAGCCTGAGCAGGGGAGGGGTTGAGAGAAAAACAGAGAGATCCCAAGCAGGTTCTGTGCTGTCAGAACAGAGCCCCCCCCCAAAAAAAAAAACAAAAAAAAAAAACATTAAAAAAAAAAAGTGCCTGGGTGGGTTAGTCGGTTAAGCGTCCGACTTTCGCTTGGGTCATGATCTCGCGGTTCATGGGTTCGAGCCCCGCGTCGGGCTCTGTGCTGACTGCCAGCTCAGAGCCTGGAGCCTGTTTCAGAGTCTGTGACTCCCTCTCTCTCTGACCCTCCCCTGCTCACATTGTCTCTCTCTCTCCTAGGAATAAATAAAAAATAAAAATAAAAATAAAAAACATTTAAAAAGAACAGAGCCCAACATGAGGCTCAATCTCACAAACTGTGAGATCATGACCTGAGCCAAGATAAGCATCAGATGCTCAACTGACAGAGCTACCCAGGAACCCCATATGAAACCTCTTTTAACACCACTCCATTCATTGTCACTGAATGTTCAATCTCTAGATGCCTCTCCGTTGTCCTAATGCTTTTTATCTCCTCTATCTTCATGTGCCTTCTTTCCTACTTTTGCCATTTGGTCAGACTTTCCCAATCTGTTCTTTAATGCCTTGTAGATTTAATCATTTCTTTAAAATCCCTTTATATCCTAATGAGTCCTTAAACTTGGATCACTGCAAGCATTACATTTTTCTGATTATCAATTTTCTGAACATCACAATGTGATGAAGATGGGTAACCACTATGATCCAACTTTCCTTATTTAATCTCATTAAGCAATAGCTCTTAACTTTCAAATCATCCCATGCCAACCAGGTCCTAATCCCATCTTATCCTCTCTGTGTTCAGCAGTCAGCTCCATGGACAACCTCACCCCCTACTTCAGAGAAGAAAAAAACAAAGAAAATCTTCACACAGATCCCTGTACCTTCTCTACTCCAAAGCTTAAAATCTTTCTTCAGATCATTCTTTTTATGATTTCATGTATCTTTATCTTGTATCTAGCCATGTCTTCTCTCAGTGTTATCAAAACAGATACCAAACTACTTACTGATTTAGTTACTTTAATTGAAATTTGACTAGCAGATCCTCAGAAATAGCTGTCTTTTGAAGGCTTTACCTTTATTTTGACTGAGTCTGGTGTCTAGATAACATCGGCCCTAAGGATATTTTTTTTCCTTTAAAAAAAGTTTATTCTTTTCTCTCTCTTTTTAAAAATAGTTTATTTGTCAAGTTGTTTTCCATATAAAACCCAGGGCTCATTCCAACAAGTGCCCTCTTCCATGCCCATCACCCCCCTACCCCTCTCCCCCACACCCATCAGCCCTCAGTTTGTCCTCAGCATTCAAGAGTCTCTCATGGTTTGCCTCCCTCCCTCTCCCAACTATTTTTCCCATTCTCCTCCCCCATGGTCCTCCATTAACTTACTCCTAATCCTACTATACATGCAAACATATACCATCTGTCCTCCTCTGCCTGACTTATTTCGCTCAGCATAACACCCTCAAGGTCCATCCATGTTGCTACACATGGCCAGATTTCATTCTTTCTCATTGCCATGTAGTATTCCATTGTATAAATAAACCACATCTTCTTGATCCATTCATCATTTGATGGACACTTAGGCTCTTTCCTTGTTTTAGCTATTGTTGAGAGTGCTGCTATGAACAGTGGGGTCCATGTGCCCTTATGCATCAGCACTCCTGTATCCTTTGGGCAAATTCCTAGCAGTGCTATTGCTGGGTCATAGGGGAGTTCTATTGTTAATTTTCTGAGGAACCTCCACACTGTTTTCTAGAGGGACTGCACCAGGTTACATTCCCACCAAGAGTGTAGGAGGGTGCCCGTTTCTCCACATCCTTGCCAACATCTAGAGCCTCCTGATTTGTTCATTTTAGCCACTCTGACTGGTGTGGTGGTATCTCAGTGTGGTTTTGATTTGTATTTCCCTGATGAGGAGGGACGCTGAGCATCGTTTCATGTGTCTGTTGGCCATCTGGATGTGCTCTTTGGAGAAGTGTCTGTTCATGTCTTCTGCCCATTTCTTCACTGGATTGTTTGTTTTTCGGGTGTGGAGTTTGGGGAGTTCCTTATAGATTTTGGATACTAGTCCTTTATCTGATATGTTGTTTGCAACTATCTTTTCCCATTCCATCGTTTGTGTATTAGTTTTATTGATTGTTTCCTTTGCCGTGCAGAAGCTTTTTATCTTGATGCAGTCCTGATAGTTTACTTTTACCCTAAGGATATTTAAGCTCATCACTATTTTATTCTCTCTATTCTGAGTGGAACTGAGTGACTTGATCACTGATTTCTAAGCTCTGAAGTCAATACTGGCTTCTTCCCTAAACAATCCCTTGGTTTACTGCAGAAAGAAGTAAGCACCCTTATAGTCAGAAATGTATCCTTGTTTGGTGCCTCTGCATCTCTGAATCCACAAAAGAATGCTACCCACTCCCCAGGCTTGGATATTACTCTGTTAAGTCACAGCAGTGTGATTTCAATTAGTTAAAAAAAAAAAAAGTTACACAATTTTTTTTTTTGCATGTCACAGGGTATGTTCTTGAACTCAACTCTGTAATCAACTGTGTGTAATTAACCAGAATGCCAATTAAGAAAAACTCTATACAGAAGGTTATTTAAAAGATAGAATCCATGAATTTGGAAATTTCAGAATATATCTCTGGACAAAGCTTTGTCACTAGACTATTAGGAATCTTGATATTGCTATACAAATGCCCGTAATTTTTTTTTTCAGAACTATGCATCGGTAGGATAACTTCAAGCCCTAATGACATTCATTATTAACAGCAGGTGAACAAAAAAAGTGTTGTTCTTTAGATTACAAGTATCTTCTTTATAAGCATCTCAGAGATACATTCCAATCTGATCTTTGTGCCAAGAACATTTTACTCCTCCTGAAAATCTGGCTTGTTTTTATTTCATAGGCAGTGTGAGTAATGGAAAAATTGCAAAAAAAATTCCTTAGGAAATTCAAAGTCAAATATTGGCTTCTTTTTCTGGAATGCAGGCCATGGTAGTGTGCATTCTAACCTCATACCAAGTCCTCCTGACTCTCCTGCCTTGGTTTTCTATCAACATTCACTGTACTACTTTGTGGAGTTGTGTGTACAGTTGGAAGCCATTGGGATCCTTTCTTTCTTTCTTTAAATAAATTATGTTCTTAGTTTCTAGTCATTGAAATGTTGCATCTCTTCTCATGCTTTTAAGGAATTTCAATAAAAAGGTGTGGGGGGGGCTTTTTTTTTTTTTAACTAGAACTCTGAACTCATTGTTAGCATTTTACTGAACCAAGTAAATATGTTGAAGACAGCTAATGCTGAGATGGGAAAGATAAAGCAAGTTCATAGGAATCTTCCTCTGGAGATGTTTGTTTTCTTTCTTGGAAATGACTTGAGCTATATTCATACTGACAGACAGTGTTTAGATGGTATGCTTTAACTGAAAAGATATCCCAAATCAAAGCTTGACTTTGTACTGACGAGCAGGACTCAGCCAGAAGGAAGCAAAGTTCTGCATTATTAAACCAGTCTTCCAAAACAAGATGGGTAGTTGAAAGGGGAAAACAAATGGGCCGCTTCTCTTGTGTTTGGGTCTCAGAGGGTGATAAGCATCCCACCCTCTGAAATAACCATGTGAGAGGTGGCATGCCAAAAGGAAGCTGGTTTATCCTGAGGAGTCGGAAGGTCAGGACAGAAGTTGGAAACCTAGTTCCGAATCTGTGAATGCTACCACTGGCCTTGGGACTATCCTGGTAAGATTTTTGGGATGCAAAAAACCTTGTGTTTGTTCTTCCTACACAGCCTGGCCATGACCTAGAAGAATCTCTAACATCCTGTCTGGCTTCAACCACATCCATCTGCACAGAAACATACCAAGCTCACTCAAACTACTGGTGACATTTCTTGTCTTTCTTTTTTCTTTTCTTTCTTTTCCTTTCTTTTCTTTCTTTCCTCCTTCTTTCATATATATATATATGAAATATACATATATGAAATATACATATATGAAATATATATGAAATATATATGAAATATATATGAAATATACATATGAAATATACATATGAAATATACATATGAAATATATATATGAAATATACATATGAAATATATATATAATATATATGAAATATATATAATATATATGAAATATATATATGAAATATATATGAAATATATATATATTATATATATATATATATATATATATCCCCAATGTTTAAGAGCTGTCACTTGAATGAACCATTAGAAAGGGCAAGGAGTCAACAAAAATAAGCCATAATCATTGCAGTTCGTTCACAGAAGTCATTCTGCACGAGTACCTCAAATTCCCTTTGGAAATGGGAAGAAAAGTTCTCAAAAATAGTAAGCCCACACTACGCACCAAACACCATTCCTATTCATTACAACAGAGGCTCCTGGAACAGGAACTCTGGGCTTGAATTCCAGTTCAGCTACTTCCTAACTTTGTGATTGTGGCTAAAATAATCTGATGCTCTTAATCCTCAACATCACCGTTTCTAAAATGGGAATAGTAAGAGTACCCAACACATTGGGTTGAAACAGAGGTAAAAATATACATAAAGGAATAAAAGGTACCTGAGCCTACAGTGGAACAGCCCCTAAGTATCTGTGGCTAGAATATTGGGGTTCAATTTTCAATTCCTTTTTCCAGAGGAGTAACTGAGGCTCAGATAGTGGACACAGTTCATTCTGGTTTTCCTCACAACCTGCAACATGGCCATCCATTATGCATGCACATGGGGTGTGTGCACACAAACACACATACATCCATCAAAACTCATTGTCTATGGATGTCACAGACCCTTTGCTTCAACTACAGTGATATCAGTGTCCCTAAGTCATCTATATATTCTCATTATACAAAATACTGAAAATCTCTCCTTACATCTGAAGGGCTTTACTAATGTACTAAATATGTCTTTCTTGGACCCACAAAGCACCAATAGGTGTGAAG
The DNA here is from genome assembly GCF_003009895.1 of Hyaena hyaena. Classification (NCBI taxonomy): domain Eukaryota; kingdom Metazoa; phylum Chordata; class Mammalia; order Carnivora; family Hyaenidae; genus Hyaena; species Hyaena hyaena. The sequence continues at coordinate 57,253 of NW_024081258.1, read as the reverse complement.
TTGCTAGTAAACAACTTTAATTTTTTTAATATTTATTTATTTTTGAGACAGATCGTGAGTAGGGGAGGGGCAGAGAGAGAGGGAGACACAGAATCCAAAACAGGCTCCAGGCTCCAAGCCATCAGCACAGAACCCAACGTGGGGCTCAAACTCACAAACCATGAGATTATGACCTAAGCCGAGGTCGGATGCTCAGCTGACTGAGGCACTAAGGCGCCCCTCTAGGAACCAACTTTAGAACAGGATCTGGGGAGCAGAAGGGTTAGTCTTTCAAACACTAGCTTTTCCTGGTGCTGGTGTGTGGTTTCCAGGGTCCAGATCTGAAATCATCCAGAAGGGAAAGAGAACATGGCGGGGCGGGGGTACAGATCCAAAACCACCATAAAATCCAGGTAGACCTAAGGGAATTCTTCATACACAGATAGGGAACTGAACAGGGGCTAGAGGTACCGGAGTTAAGGGCTAAGAGCAGAAACCTATACGACTGTGCAAAAGTTATTTAGTTTCTCTTAACCCCAGTAAAGTGTAACAAGTGAAACAAAAGTACACACAAAGTGGGGATAATAAGTCCAACCCATGCATTTTAAAAATCGATTCACATGTGACTCATTTTTTATTCTTAGATTTTTGCCACAGCCTCCACGAACAGTCAGCCCTCTGCTTAGTCCTGGGCTGGCTTCTTTTTTTCCACTACGTTACTGAGGTATGACTGACATGTGAAAAGCAGTACATATTTAATGAATACAACTCAGAGTCTGGCGATAACCGTACACCCAGGACACCATCACCACCATCAACGCTATACACATACCCATCTCCTCCCCAACCTCCCTCCCACCTCCTGTCATCATCATCGTCATCATTACCATTACTGTTGTGTTACTGTGTGTATGCGTGTAGGTAAGAACACCTAACATATACCTTCTCAGGAAATTTTAAGGACACAAAACAGTGCTGTTTGCTATAAGTATGGTGCTGTGGATCTCCAGAATGTACTTACCTTGCATAACTGAAACTCTGGAACATTTGACCATCACCTCCCCATTCTTCAAGCCCTCCAGCCTTTGGGAACCATCATTCTGCTTTCTGATTCTGAGTTTGATTATTCTGGCTTCTTTAATGCTTATTTATTTCCTTTGACAGAGAGAGAACCCACGCAGGGGAGGAGCAGAGAGAGAATCCCAAGCAGAATCTATGCTCTGTGCTGTGCCTGATGTGGGGCTCAATCTCACGAACCATGAGATCATGACCTGAGCTGAAATTAAGAGTTAACCAACACTTAGCCAAGTGAGCCACCCAGGCGTCCCTCTAACATTGTTATATAAGTGAGATCATGCAGGATTTGTCCTCTGTGTCTGGCTTATTTCCCTTAGCATGATGGCCTCTGGGTCCATCACTGTTGTCACAAATTCCACTGCTTCCTTCTTGCCACTCCCCACTCTTCCGCTTTTCTCTTGCTAAACTTCTGTTCATGTGGTTTTCCCTTTTTTTCTTTGAGAGTGTTGAGGTTCCTTATGCCTCGGGGTCTCTGCATCCATTCTTCCCTCTGTCTTGATCCCTCTTTCCTCCACATCTCCTGGGTCAACTCCTTATCACTCTGTTCTCAGCTAAAGACCGTCCCTGATCACCTGTCCTAGAAGTCTTGCTCGATTCCATTTATCTGTCCATTTCCCTCATTGCACTCCTAGACATCCGTAAAATACTCTATGCCTCTCCCTCTGCCTCCTCCCCCTACTCCTCCTTCTTTCTCTTTTCCTTCTTCCACTTCCTTTTATTCTTCCTCTTCTTCTTCCTCCTCCTCCTCCTCTTCCTCTTATTACTATTATTATGGTTGTTATTATTCTTCCAGTCTTACAGATGAGGTCATAGGCTCAGAGCAGTTAAATAACTTGCCTGAAGTCATACTGCTACTAAGTAGCAGAGCTAGAGTTCTGCCCCCAAAAGTTGAGTTCCAGAGCCCAAGCTCATATCTAATGCCCACTGTTGTATCACCAGCCATCTTGTCATTAGTAATAAGTAATGATCCCGAGGGTAACTGGGTATCCCAAGACCTACACGGTCTTTCCCGCACCCCCAGCCACATTTGTTTGGGCTGGAAAAAACTCATTAAAAAGAACTGGCCTGGGGTTGGTTCAGACACCAAGCTCAAGGTCTCATGTGGTTTCAAGGCTCTGGGTCCTTTGACCTAGGGAGGCACGTCCACCACCACAAAATGATCCTCTGATGCCAAGTCAGTGCCTTGCAATGAGAAGGATTACAATTCCTGCCGAGCTATTGCACGGTCCTTGACTGAGCATGATCCTTCAGGGCTGGGCTATTTACAAAATGGTGATGAACTTCCCACACATCCAATTCAATGTTCCTGGAGAGATTCTCAGTCCTTGCTCCTTACCTTCTGAAGATGTGTGGGCACAGACAGTCAGAAACTTACCCCCAGGCTCTTTTGATGTATCCCTTGCCTCGTAGACAGTCTCTAAAGACAAGAGAATTCAAGAAGCTGAGGGTTTTTGTGTCCATGTATAGCGGGGTCCACCCTATCATCTACCATGACTTCTTCCTAAATGTCTCCAGAATATTAGCAGAGAATACTCTGCTAATAGGCCCCAAGAAGATGATTTCCATTCACTTTCAGGTCTTGGCAGTTTTATTCCACTAACATCACCAATGTTATATATCTACTCTAAGCAATGGTAATAATCCATATTTACAGCCCATGTAAACCCTCAAGTTTGTAAGGAAGGTCATCACCTCCAATGCAGCCCACCCTACCACCTCCAGAATGACTGTATCTTTTTAATCCTCACAACCATCAGAGGCAATTTGGATTACTGGTCCTCCTTTAAAGATGGAGGGAGACCACAGAAATGACTTATCCAACGTCACACCAGCATAAATGACAGAGTTGACATTCAAACCATTGTCCTGGAAAAGTGACATGATACAACACACATGACAACCTGCTGACTCTCTTTGGTGTGTATCAGTTAGCTTTTGCTGTGTAACAAAACTTCCCAAAATGTAGTGGCTGAAACCGGCAGCCTTCTGGTTACCACGGATTAGCAAACTAGGCTGCGCTGAATGGAGTGGCTCTTTGGGTCTCACCTGGGCTCACAGGGCAGGGCATCTGTGGTCAGTTACTGGGTCCGCTGGGAGCTGCTGGCCTAAGATGGCCTCAGCTACGATGGTTCATCTCTTAACAGTCTCTCACCCCCCGACAGGCTAACCTAGGCTTTCAGTGATGCCTGGTACAGTCCAGGATGGGAAAAACCTTGCAAAGTCTCCTGACCTAGGCTCAGAACTGGAATAAAATAACTTCTATCACATTCTATTGGCCAAAGCAAGTCACAAGAACAGCCTGGATTCCAGGGAATGGATACAAATGCCACCTCTCCACCTCTTGATGAAAAAAGATGCCACATCCTCTATGGAACAGCTATGAAAACAGATAATAGTTGGGGCGCCTGGGTGGCTTATTCGGTTAAGCGTCCGACTTTCGCTTAGGTCTGGATCTCGCGGTTGGTGGGTTCGAGCCCCATGTAGGGCTCTGTGCTGACTGCCAGCTCAGAGCCTGGAGCCTGTTTCCGAGTCTGTGACTCCCTCTCTCTGTGACTCTCCCCTGCTCACGCTGTCTCTCTCTCTCTCTCCTAGAAATAAATAAAACATTAAAAAAAAAACAAAGAAAACAGATAATAGAGGCATGTGCAGCTTTTTAAAAATCTACCACAGGGTGTGTGTATATATATATATACCTTTTCATTTTTAAAAGACATAATCCTTACATTCAGGCCATTTACATTCCCAAGATTAGATAGATCTTTAAGTACAAACTTATGAAAATAACTCCCATATTAAGGTTGCATTTAATACATTCATATTTATATTATACCTTAATAAAAAATAAGCCTTAGAGGTGGATCATTCTCCTCTATAAATATGCTATTATTCATTTTGCTGGAGAACTACTGTTTTAATGTCTTTACCAACAGATGTAATCAACCCCACATATGAGGTTTTACTCATTCCGAAGCCCTCTCACACCACTTTTCTCCTTCAATCAAAGAGCGATCTTGAAGTAGGGCAGAGAGTTATTGCCAAGTTTTGCTACATCAGAGAGAGTGGAGATTCTCAGAGCACTGGAGACCACCTGAAGCCACACTGTTAAGTTGCACCTCTGGCTATGGTACAAACGTGCTTCATGCCACACCCAAATGTCTCCTGTCGCATGAAGGATTTTTGAATGTCCGGGTGAGCAGGGAAGGATGTAGAAGTTCTTTTATACTGAACACGCTTATAAAATCCTAACCACATCTTCTCCAGTCAACGGGGGTTTGCCCTGAGGTGTGACCCCAATGCCTCACTTAATTGGTGACTCGCCACAGACACTTTCAGTCCCTTGTCCTAAGTACTCCCAAGAATTTTCTGCGCCCTTTCAAATAGGTTCCATTTATTATGAGTTCTAAAATGTTTGAGGCTTTCCAAATCAGTGTGTACAGATGCTACTCCATTTAATCTCCACAATTAGGGGTTATTATCCACAATTTACAGATCTGTAAGTCAAGATAATTGTGGCGGCAAGAAATCTAATTCAAACCAGTTTAAGCAAAAGAAAAACAACAATAACCAAAGAATGCGTTGGTTTATGCACTTGGGACACGCAGAGCTGTGGCTTCAGCGGTACCAGGTGTTGTAAACAAAATCCCCACCCCTCCCTTCAAGCCTGCTTTCTGTGCATTGATTTTATTCACAGATGGGGCCTTCCCTCACAATGGTAAAGGCAGCGCCACAAACTCCTGGTTTACAATCTAGCAGTTTAAGGAAACCAGCAGAATTAAGCCCCTTATTCCTGGTCACTACAGCCAAATTCCTAGAAGGATCGTCATTGGCCTAGCCCGAGTCACGTGTCCAGCCCTGAACCAATCCCTGCACTCAACGGGAAGCAGAGCTCTGATTGGCCAGGGCCGGGCCTTACACCTGACCCGGCAGCGGAGGCAGGACAGTCGTTCAGATATACAAGCGGGTGGTTGTTCGGGGTGACGTCAGGTGCCAGGAGAGGGCAAGGATGCCCAGCACAAGGACAACAGCGGATATCCACAGTAGTAAACAAGAGAAGAAAGGTTCATGTGCAGGAAGTGCTTTTCCTAAAAGGGCCCAAGTCCTGAGTACAAGTTCAAAGCCTGTGGCCTGCACGCTATTCCTCTGTAACGGGAAAACACTAACTAAATACTCTGAGCACTTCTCTACTCCGAATATGTGGTCGTTTTCCCGCATCGGGCAGTTCTCTAGTTCTCAGGGGACACTGGCTGAGTGTCCTACAATCTAACCCCATTCCGAGTCCCCCTACCTGGAAATGGTACCAGATCCCAGAGGTTAAGGGCTTGGTCTTATGAGGGACTCAGATGGCTATCCCAAGACTAGCCTGTCAGACCAGCTATGTATCAGAGGTTCCCGCCACCCCCTCCTGGGGTTTGATTGCTAGAATGTCTCCTAGAACTCAGGCAGACCATTTACTTACTAGATCTGGTTTATTTTAAAAGGGTATAGTTTAGCTCAGAGGACGCTGAGGTGGCTCAGTCCTTTAAGTGCTGGACTTTGGCTCAGGATCTCACAGCTGGTGAATTTGAGCGCCTCGGGCTCTGTGCTGACAGCTGGGAGCCGGGATCCTGCTTCTGATTCTCTCTCACTCTCTCTACCCCCCCCCCCCCGGCTCTGTCTCTCTCTCCTTCAAAAATAAATCAACAATTTAAAAACTTTTAATAAAAAAATAAGCAGGTATAACTCAGGAATAGCCAGATAGAAGACATGGGAACTTCTATGCTCTTCTAGAACCCCTATGTGCTCACCAACCCAGAAACTTCCTGAACCACTGCCTTTGGGGATTTGGAGGCTTGGGAGGTTTTGGGGGGAGGCTTCCTTGCATAGGCATGACTGACTAAATCGCTGGCCCTTGGTAATTGACCTCTATTTCCAGCCCCCCTCCCTTCCCCAGAGGTCAGGCAGGGCTGAAACTTCCACCCCTCTACACTTTGGTTGGTTTCCCTGGCAACCAGCCTCCAGCCAAAATAGCTATCCCAAAGTCATCCTATTAACATAAAGTCTCCAGTTGAAAGAGGTTTATTAGGAATATCAAAAGACACCTTGATTGCTCTTAAGAAATTCCACTTAAGACATTCCAAGGGTTTTAGAAGGTCAGTGCAAGAGACCAAAGATCAAACATGTATTTCTTACTGTAAATCACAATATCATACCCTCACTGCCATTACCCATAGGGCTTGATGGTGCCCTAATTATTTATTCACCAAGAACCACAATGATAGCAGTAATAGTAATAATGATACTAACAGTAATAGTAACAAAGATTTTAGTAATGTCAACATAGTAGCTTTATGTCTGGCATTGGTCTAAGCTCTTGGCTCATATTAATTTACTTAACAAAAATACTTCTGAAGACAGGAGAGACTGCTCAAATACCTCCCCAGTCTGCAACAGGCACCTCCAAAGTTTCCTGTTATGTATTTCTTAAATTTATGGATGTGTTTAAAAACACCCAGCCTTAAATGACTCTATTTCTCTGATATTCTGAAAGTGGCAAAATCACAGAGATAGAAAATGGATCAGGACTCTCCTGGGACTGGGGGTGTGGTGGGGTGAGGGGTCAGGAGAGGGTCTGATGACAAAGGGGTGCAGAGGAATTTGGGAGAGGGATGACATTCTGGAAGGGAAGGTGTCTGGCAAAGTCACAGAACTATTCACTAAAAGGGTGAATTTCATGTGTGTAAATAATAATACCTTAATTAAAAAAATGAAAAGGTAAAAAAACCTTAGAGATGGATCATTCTCCTCTATAAATATATTCAGATTGGGGCACCTGGGTGGCTCAGTCTGTTAAGCCTCTGACTTTGGCTCAGGTCATGATCTCCCAGCTTGTGGATTCGAGCCCTGAGTCGGGCTCTCTGCTGACAGCTAGCTCAGAGCCTGGAGCCTGCTTCTGATTCTATGTTTCCCTCTCTCTGACCCTCCACTGCTCATGCTGACTCTCTCTCTCTCAGAAATAAATAAAACATTAAAAAAAATTTTTTTAAATAAATAAGTAAATTCAGATTTATCTGACTATAAAACTAGTGTTTTAATGTATTGACCAACACATGTCTTATTCTCTTCCTCTAAGGGCTAAAGGCCATCAACCTTGGAATCCCAATGACCTTAGGTCAAATACTGGCCCGGCCCCCTAAGATTGTCTCCTGTGGGCAAGGCTGACTTCCTTAGCTACTGAAGTAGCTTAGTTGCTTAGCAGAAGTTCTTCCTGCAAAACAGGGTGCTGGTGCTTTATATAGATAGCTAGGGTGCTTTCTTTCGTTGGTCTTGGTACCAAAGAGTCTTTTCTGCAATGTTAACACACAGCATATGATCAATAAAAGGTAGTGATTCTTATTGTGTTGCTGGCTTTGGGCTCGTCTAACCTCAGACAGGCCTCTTGCCCTTCCTGTGCTCTGCTTGTGAGGCTTCTCCTGTGTGGCCGCATCCCCTAGGCCTCTGAGGCAGCCGGCTTGCTCTGGGGTTGGCCGCATCAGGCCTGGCGGGACAGCACTGCAGAGCAAGGGAAAAGGAGACACAGACGATTCCCCCCTCCAACTCCACACAGAAGGCTTCTGGAGTAGGGGCTGGGTGCCCTCCCTGCCCTCGGCTCTCCCCTTGTGGTTTCAGCCGCTACTACGTGCCCTTGGGCTCTGGTCAAGCCACCTCTTCTTTTCACCTCTTGGGCCGGGAGGTTCGTAGCAACTCCGTGCTGTCTCTCCTCTCTGGGTTAACTCAGTAGCCTGCTTGGACTCAGCATCTCTCTCACCTGGGTAGATAATGCCCTCCTTGACACTCCTTCTAATTTATTTTTTTTAATGTTATTTATTTTTGAGAGAGAGAGAGAGAGAGGGAACAAACAGGGGAGGGGCAGAGAGAGAGGATGCTATCAGCTCAGAGCCCGACACGGGGCTTGAACTCATGAAACCATGAGATCATGACCTGAGCTGAAACCAAGAGTCAGATGCTTAACTGACTGAGCCCCCCAGGCACCCGATCATGATTCTTACCACCGCCCCAATGTGTACATTTATCTTTTCTTGCCCATCTTTTCTGATTAGGATGTAGGGTCAATGACAATGGGGTCCATTTTCTTCACCCTTTGTATCTTCAGCACCTAGGAAAGCCCCTGACTCATAGTAGGTGCTCAATAAATATCTGTTGTGTAAACTGATTAAATGAACTGCTCACTCCCTTCAGAGTAGTTATTATTACCTGGACTTGTTTTTGTTTTTGTTTTTTTTTATTTCTAGGAGAGAGAGAGAGAGAGACAGCGTGAGCAGGGGAGGGTCAGAGAGAGAGGGAGTCACAGACTGAAACAGGCTCCAGGCTCTGAGCTGGCAGTCAGCACAGAGCCCGACGCAGGNTCAGAGAGAGAGGGAGTCACAGACTGAAACAGGCTCCAGGCTCTGAGCTGGCAGTCAGCACAGAGCCCGACGCAGGGCTTGAACCCACGAACCACAAGATCATGACCCAAGCAAAAGTCGGACGCTTAACCGACTAAGCCACCCAGGCGCCCCTACCTGGACTTGTTTTAATCATTCACATGTTGACTGGTACCATTTGCCTACTGTTGTACTGACAGACGCAGAGCAGAGGAAGGGCAAGAAGCCTGTCTGAGGTCAGGCAAGCCCAGAACCAGCAACACAATAATAACCACTACCTTTTGTTGGTCATGAGCTGTGTGTTAACACTGTAGAAAGGACTAGTTGGTAACAAGACCTATGAGAGAATTCAGCCTAGCTTTCTAGGAGTGTTAGAGCCCAGAGGACAAAGGCCTTGCCTCGTTGGCTCACAGCCGTGTTCCCTGTGCCTAAAGCATGACTTTCACCCAGCAGGTAGTCAGTAAATGTCTCTCTGGACCCAGAGCCGATCAAGAATAGAACTGGAATGGAGCTCAGTTCTTGACTCCAGATGCCCTGTGGTTGTCCAGTGCTTTTGTTTGGTTGCCTGGGTTGGCTGTATCCCAAACATCCCTCGAACATGAACAACAAGGTGCTGACTCAGCAGTCTTCAAGTGCAGAATGTGAGACCTAGGCACATAGTGTGTCTTCCCTTCCACCACCTGGGCATTGCGATGGCAACAGGCCTTGCTGGGGACACAGAATGTGAATCTTTTCCAAACGCATAATGCTATAAATTTCCCTCTTGGTGCTGCTTTAGCTGTTTCCCATGACAGCTTTGTCTTTGAGGTGTTGTCTTTTAATTTTCATTCCATTCAATTAATTTTTATTTCTCTTGAGACTTCTTCTCTGACCCATGACTTATTAGAATTGTACAGTTTCCTTTCCAGTTGTTTGGAAATGTCCTATTACCTTTCTGTTACTGATTTCCAGCTTGATTCCCTTGTGATCGGAAAGACTATTCTGTGGTTACTCAAGTATCTTTTTCAAATTCCATCTTATATATCTGTTGTGTTTTTGAGAGAATCTCCTTGTGTGGCTTTTTAGTGATTGCTCTAGGAATTAATTTTTATATACATAAATGATCACAATCTACTGGTGGTGTTATTTAATGTATTCAAATGAAATCTTAATCCCTTTAATTACATCTCTTTACCTTTCCCACTTATAATACAATCATCTTAAATATTGCCTTCACATACATTGAAAACCACATCAGTGTTGTAATTCTTTCTTCCATCAAATATAATTTAGGAAACTCAAGAGGTGAAGGAAAATGTACTGTGTTTACCCATATTTTTTTCTTGCCACCTCTGTCTTCCTTCCTGATGTTCCAAGATTCCCTTTTTTTCTTTTCTACTTAGAAAATCCCGTTAGCCATTCTTTTTTTTAGGAAAATCTGCTGGCAACTCCTAGCTCCTAGCTTTCTTTCATCTGAGGTTGTCTTGATTCCTCCTTCATTCCCAAGCAGCGTTTTCACTAGATGCAGTTCTGAGTTGACAATCCTTCTCTTTCAGCCTGAAAGAAAAAGTGCCACTTCCTTTTCTGGTCTCTCTGTCTGATGAGAAACCTCTGTGATTCTAATTGTTTTCCCCTATAGAATAAGAAGGCCTTTCTCTATGGTTGCTTTTGAGATTTTGTTTTGTTTTGTTTTAAAGTTCAGAAGTTTGACTGCGATTTTTCTTGGTGTGAATTTCTTTGGATTTGTCCTCTTTGGGACTCACTCGGGGCCTTGAATCTATGCATGTCTTTTGTCAAAGTTAGAAAGTTTTTGGCCATTATTTCTTTGATTTTTTTCAGCTCCATCTCTTGCTCCTCTCCTTTTGGACCCTGATGACATAGGTTAGATCCTTTGTTAAAGGCCCACAAGCCCTTGAAGACCTGATTCTGTTTACTAAATGTTTTCTCTGTTACTAAGATTTGGTACCTCCCCTGTTCTATCCTCCACTCCACTGATTCCTTCTGTCCTCTACAATTCTGTTGCTGAGCTCATTCACTGGGCTTTTTCTTCCAATTATTGGCTTTTTCCATTCTAAAAATGGAAAAAGCTTCCATTCTTTTCTGAGAGTTTCTTTTTTTGTTATGTGCTTTCAGCACATTTGTAATTTCTCATTGAAGCATTTTATGAGGACTACTTTAGAGGGATTCCTTTAAAATCTTTGTCAGATAAATGAAGCACTAACTCAAATCTGGGCACTCAAATGGTTTTTGAGTGGGGGAGGGAGGGTTCAAATTCTTAAATGATATGGTCCCTACCTACCTTTTTCAATCTTATTCTCCACTCCCCTTTACATATACATTACACTTTCTATTCAAACACAACTGATTACTCATGGGGGAGAAGCTGGCTTCCAATCACAGTCTATCACTTCCATTGGCTAAGTTGCTCAGACCATCTGTGACTCAGTTTTTTCACCTATAATGAGGAGAAAGAATTTTAGGGTTGTTGTTTGGAAGACAAGGGTAGTAATCCATAGAGAGTAACTGACAATGCCTGGCATCTGATAACATTCGATGTGTATTAGGCTTTCCTTCCTTCCATGCCCACCACCTCCCATTCCTGAATTCAACCCAATCTTTACATTCCAGCTCCACTGCCACTTCCTCCAAGAAGCCTTCCTGTGTTCTCTCATGTACAAGTGGTTTTGCTCTCCTGTGAAATATACGGAACATTTTCTGTCTTCTCCTCCAGGGCTGCAGTTAATTTTATGTCCAACACCTCTATGGGCTTTCTTTAATGTAAAGACTATGCTATACTCAGCCCTAAATGTACATACTGTATTTCTACCTTGTCATAACATCGAATGTTAAGTGAAAGAATTATTAATTAGTTAAATAGAAAAAGATGTGGGTCACCTATTAAGTCCTGGGTGCCTAGAATAGACAGAATAATGGTTTCCATCCTAGTCCCCAGGACCTGTGAAAATGTTACCCATCACGGCAAAAGGGACTTTACAGATGTGATTAAATTAAGGGTTTCAAGGTGGGGAGATTATCCTGGATTATCAGGGTGGGCCCAATGTAATCCTGAGGGTTCTTATGAGCCAAAGAGGGAGACACAGAAAGCAGAGATGGAAGTGATATAATGGCTGGCAGATGGAAGATGGTGGAAGACCATGAGCCAAGGACTAGACAGTCTCTAGAAGCCACAAAGTCAAGGACACAGATTCTCTCCTAGGGCCTCCAGAATGAACACACCTTTGCCCATGCCTTGTTCAGCCCAGTGAGACTCAGTTTGGATCTCTGACCTCCATAATTGTCAAATACATTTATGTCACGTTAAGCCGCCAAGTCCGTGGTAATTTGTTCTAGGAGTAACAAGATACTAAGACAGTGCCCATTGCTAACACTTGACAGGTGAGCTCTTTCACAAAATCCTGATAAAGAATAAAGGCATCCATCTATTTGTTCATTTACTCACCAGTTACTGCCTATCTACTCTGTGGGGGGTTTAAACATGAATTGAAAGCTGGCTCTGCCCTCAAGGCATACTGAGGAGGCATTATGTCTATGGACACTAGTCACGTGATACAACGATTATCGATTATCGGTGTTCACAGAGGGGTGGAGGCTACCAAGAGTCTCCGATGCAAAGGGAGAATTCGTCTTTGCCCAACACTAACTTGGTCCATTATAGAACATTCTGCCTGCAGGCTGATTCAAACTAGAGTTGAAAGAGCTTGCAGGACCTATGCCAGTACAGTGGCCCCAAACCTACAACAGCGCCTCAGAACTGTGGTGCATCTCCTGCCCGGGGCCAGTCCAGATTCCATCATTCATATGATATGAAGGTACCAGGAGCACTTGCCTTTTATGTTTGTTATGAAGATGAAATGCTTGAATTTATGTAAACAGTTTAGTACATGATCTACGGAATGTATGAGATTGCCAAAAATAATAATAATCTTGATTCTAACTCCAAATCCGAATTTCTGGGAGTGGTGCTTGAAAATCTGCATTTGAATCTCATGCATAACCCAGATAGAGGGCTGTGCACTAGGCTATCCGCCCCGCCACCCCCAGCCAATCATTCAACCATTCCACACGCTTTTTTGTTTCCTAAACAAAGGATTTATGATTACTCTCTGTCAACATTATCCTTCCCATACTAATGAGTTTTCTTACAAGTTAGCTCCAACTTCATTAAATGTACTCTTTCTTAGGGGTGCCTGGGTGGCTCACTTGGTTGAGCATCTGACTCTTGATTTCAGCGCAGGTCAAGATCTCACGGTCCGTGAGTTTGAGCACCACACTGGGCTCAGCACTGACAGTGTGGAGTCTGCTTGGAATGTGTGCTCTCTCTCTCCCTCTCTCTTTGTCCTCCCCCCCACTCATGCTCTCTCTCTCTCTCAAAATAAACTTAACATTTTTTAATTTATTTTTTTAATGCCTAAAGTTGACATTTTATAGAGAAACATCAATGCACACTATGGCTGTGTTCACTGCATACACACTCATTCATTCCTTCATTCCCTCATCCGTCGACTACTTAGTAGTCACTCCCTGTGCCCGATATGTGTGTGTTGGAATTACATTCCTTTTTGGAAGATGTGAAGTCTTTAACAGCGAATAGAAGTCAACAGGTCAAGTGTACATGTGAGGGATACAGAAAAAAGAATATTCCAGGCAGTCAAAGATAGTTTTTCGTTCAGATAACTCTCTAGCCTCAACCCTCCCTGCTATGGGTGAAGAGAAAAACTACCTCCTACCTTGATTCAGCGGGTGCAATGCAGGGCGCACCGAGGCTACTTTCATCGATGCAGCAGCAGCCAGTACCTAGGGAAACAGAAATTCCATATCGAAGTCCACTCATGGCTCAGGGAAGAGCTGAGCAGAGAAGGCAGAGGTAAGAGGAAGCGGCAGTAAAGAGCTCAGGGAGGCTCAGCGGCTGCCAAAGCAGTCAGCATCCGGGGCTGGGAGCCAGATCCTGACTCTGGTCCCTCCTGGCTCTGGGTACTTGGGTGGTTCCCCAGGAAAACACAGACATATAGTCAGGAGCACCAGTAAAATCATACTTCCCTGGAGGTTTCTGGAAGGGTTACTGACATAATGCTTGTAATATTTAGCCTGACATCTGATACATGGTTCTTTCAAGAAAAATAAAAAGAAAGAAAGCGGTTGTTGATATTGGTGGGCTGGGGTTGATAATGGTAGAGGTGGGCATTTTTGTTTCTGTTTTGTGTTGATTTATTATGAAAGTAATAAGCACGCAACACAAGTGCATTTACAGGTAAGAAAATACCAAGTGCAGGTATTCCGCCTTCCTCCCTTCACCAGTCGCCCCGAGGTGGCTCTGCGGCATACCTCCACTCTGCTGACAGCTAAAAACAAACTGCGCAGACAAATGAGGCTCAAGGAGACCCTCAGATCTCTTAAACCCGTCTTTCCCTCTCTCCTGTCCTATCAGGACAGAGAGGCTTAGCTACAAACTTCGTGATGGGACTTCTTTAGGAAGTCATTGTTCTGTCGCTCTAGCCCCGGATCTTGGTTCATGGATGAGGGGCGTCTAAGGATCGGGCAGAATGTGAAGACACTACTTGACTTGTCTCCATCAAGCCTTGATCACCAGGCGAGCCTTTCCTTGTCTGGTCCTGGAGGATGTATAAGCCCTTTTGTTTAGTGCTCTATAAAACACCAGCAGTCTATAAACTGGGGTCTCGGAGGCTGCCGAGTGCCGTCATTGACATGTGCTCCATCATTGAGGGCCCACTGCCCATCTGCTCCATTCCGTCCACACCGTACAACACGCCAACAGCAGATCATATTAGGAGAGCGAAATGCTCTGAAACAACTCATGCACCAACTCATCACTGAGCACCTACCAAATTCAAGTTTCTTAATAGCTAAGTAGTGACGCTGCTCTTTCTAGACAATAGCACTCGAATATGTAAATATCAGAGAGGAGGCTGGTGTGAAGGTTAAGGTCAAAGACAGGAGCCCAAGCATTTGGTTCAAGCTGTAGCCCAGACAGTACCTGGGTGAAAACAACCCCTGTGTGGCTCATTTCCCTCATGTATAGACAAGAACCACATTATTATTATGAAATAATAACGTATATTTCACAAGGGTGTCGTGAAGACCAAATCAGGCTCCCTTTGCATCTCCAGGTTTGACTTTCTTCATGTATTATTGAAATATCGTTGACAAACAATGCTATATTAGTTTCCGGTGTCCACACAGTGATTCAACATTCTGTACATTACTCCATTCTGACTACCATACATGTGTGTCAACACACAACACGATTGCAGTACTATCGATTATATTTCCTGTGCTGTACTTTTCATCTCTGTCACTTCTTTATTTTTCAACCGGACGTTTGTAATCTTCATCCGCTTCACCTATTTCACCCATCCCCCCAACCTTGAAATCTTGCCATTTGCTACAAGGATGGTGGATGAACCTAGAATGTATGATGCTAAGTAAAATAACTCAGAGAAAGACAAATACCATATGATGTCGCCTATATATGGAATCTAACAAACAAACAAATAAACAAAACAGAACAGCCTCTTAAGAGTACATGTTTGATTTTTGTAATCTCTGCTCAGGAATGAGATGTCAGGCAGCCCTTCTCATTTCCAAAAGTTTTAGTAATGTGGACGTCAGCAGTTTCCTGAGCCTCTGGCTTGGGAAGAAGGGAAAAGAAGGTGAAGAATTACAGAAGGAGAGAAGAAAGAGCTCTTGGAGTCTATTAAGAAGTCCCCACATATAGCAAAGAAATAGGTGCTTGGAAAAACAAGAAATCAATGTGCTGACTGAATCACTCAATTGGTTCACTCACTTATTAGTGCGTAGCCTTGGCTCTTGGCACTGGGGAGGAGAATGGATTTTTTATTGCTTAATTCCCAGTAAGGGAAGAACTAGTGAATTGTAAAATCCTGTTGCTTAACATGTAACATTAGGTATTGAACTTGCAAAAAAAAAAAAAAAAAAAAAACCCAAATCAATTCCAGGTTTGGTTATTGATTAGCTTTTCTCAGGGAATTGAGACTAACATGCCTTTACTGCTCTTGTCTTTAATTCATAAAACACTGTGTGTGAGACACGCTGACAAACATATTGGCCATTTGAGAGCACAGTTTCTGTTCAGTGGCCAGGATGCTACAGGCCCTTCATGGGCTCCCCCAGGACACGGTCCCAGCGGCTGTCCGGGGTGAGCCAGAGTTCTGGAGATGTGAAGATTCCACCACCTGGGAGGGTCTCCCGGCTTGGAGGTGGCATTCCCTGACCGTCAGCCTCCTGCCTCCCCTGATCCTAGTCAATCTGCATATCCAACCACAGGCATTCAAGGCAATAGGACCATTAGCTCCCCCTGCAGGTGGTGTCTGTAATCACTTGTGCCCATCAACCCTGCACTGCGATGTTGGGAATATGTGGACTGATCCTTGCCTACCCATAGGCCACCACTTCTAACTTCTGTGACAACCCAGTCCACTTGAGCTGGTCAAGTCTTGGTTCCTTATTCAGCCAGTCAATGCCAAATGAAGGCAGACGTCTGTATTTTTATGATACTGCTTATTTTTTTATGTTGTTATTATAAAAGCCTACTTCCCAGTGATTTTCACAAGGATTACTGACTTTTTTTAGAAAATACAGCAATGACCAAAGAAAATATACCAAAGGCCAAACTCTGCGATAAGATTTCCTACAGCCCCAGAAATTTCCCCTTCAACTACAGACTGTTCTGTATTCTCAAAACACCTCTTTCACAAGTTCCCTGATTAATTTCATTCTCAAGTGATTCAACCCTTCTACGTCTCTTTTAAAACTGCTTGTCCTTAGGGGCACCTGGGTGGCTCAATTGGTTAAGCATCTGACTTTGGCTCAGGTCACGATCTCATGGTCCAGGAGGTCGAGCCCCCCATCGGGCTCTGGGCTGACAGTTCAGAGCCTGGAGCCTGCTTCGGATTGTGTGTCTCCCTCTCTCTCTCTCTCTGCCCCTCCCCTGCTCACGCGCTGTCTCTTTTCATCTCTCAAAAGTAAAGAAAATGTTAAAAAAAAATTTAATTGCTTGTATGATTACTAACTTAGCAGAGCCATATTGCTGCTTGCGCTGGTCTGCTCTAAAGAATCCTTCTCTTTCCTCCTTCTTTTCCTTTCCCATAAAATACTCAAGTGCTGAGTATGCCCAAGGCTCTGAGTTTGGAAGATGTGCCGGAACACAAACTTTGATTCTGAAGGACTCACAGGCAAGTGAAGTGGCCGGACAAAGGATTAGGGCCCTATGACACAGCATGCTAAGCGCCCCAGGATTGGAACCCAGAAAAGGAATCTTCAACTCTACCCTAAGCCAACCAGAGGAAGCTTCTCAGAGGAGGTGACATTTAAGTTGATTCTTGGCAGATGGAAAGAAGAGGAAAACAAAGGCTGAGAAGAAGTTGTTTGGGAGGAGTAGAAACACTGAAGAGAAGGTGAGTAGGTCATGAGAAGTTAGGACTTTGACCCTGGCACATGGAAACAAGGGAAGCAGGCAGGGTCTGGCTCAAAAAGGGCCCTGTTCTCCCCACAGAGATTGTTGTTGAGCCTGCCAGAGACAGGGGCCATCTGTAGGTTCCTAAGCTGAGCATGAATATGTTTTGCTTTGCTTCTAAGAAAGTTCATTCTGGGGGCACCTGGGTGGCTCAGTTGGTTGAGCATCTGGCTTCAACTCCGGTCATAATCTCACGGTTCGTGGGTTCGAGCCCCAGGCCGGGCTCTGTGCTGACAGCTCAGAGCCTGGCGCCTGGTTCAGATTCTGTGACTCCCTCTCTCTCTGACCCTTCCCTGCTCACGCTGTCTCTCTCTCTATCAAAAATAAATAAAACATTAAAAAAAGAGAGAAAGAACATTTGTTCTGGTCTACAGCCACACCACCCTGAACACGCCGATCTCACGAGAAATTTCCCTCTGGCAGCAACAAGGAGAATGAGATAAGAGAGGAGACAGGCTAGGGGCGCCTGGGTGGCTTAGTTGGTTAAGCTTCCGACTTTCGCTTAGGTCATGATCTCACGGTTCGTGGGTTCGAGCCCCGCGTCAGGCTCTGTGCTGACTGCCAGCTCAGAGCCTGGAGGCTGTTTCAGAGTCTGTGACTCCCTCTCTCTCTGACCCTCCCCTACTCATGCTGTCTCTCTCCTAGAAATAAATAAAACATTAAAAAAAAAATTGAAAAAAAAAAAGAGAGGAGACAGGCTGGTAGACAAGGTAAGAAACAACAAGGGTGATGGGAACAGGGGCCACAGCTGCAGGGATGGAGAGCAGGCGGCAGATCCGAGATGAATCCAGGAGGGAGAGTCCTCCCCAGGCAGACCTCATTTCTCACCCAGATCAAGGTGGCGGCCTCCCTGCCTCCTTCCTCTTCCCCAGTCCGTCTTCCCCCACAAAGTCCTCTGTTAGCTACTTAGAGACCCTTCACTACCCATCACCCAGCACTGGTTCTCGGGGAGTAAAGGGGGACACTTTGTCCCCAAGGGGACATGTGACAGCGTCTGGGGATATTTTTGGTTTTTACACCTGGAGGCACAGGGGTTGCTACTGTCTCTGGATTGGGGGGGGGGGGGGGGGGGGGGGGGGGCTAAACATCCCGCAGTGCTCAGGACAGCCCCACACACCGCCTCGCTGGCTCCCACGTCAACGGGACTGACAGGACTGAGACAACCTGAGCTGTGGTATAAAATCCTGAGCTCCAGGACGCCTGGGTGGCTCCATCGGCTCAGTGCTGACTTTGGCTCAGGTCATGATCTCGAGGTTTTTGAGTTCAGGCCCGACGTAGTGCTCTGTGCTGACAGCTCAGAGCCTGGAGCCTGCTTCAGATTCTGTGTCTCCCTCTCTCTCTCTGCCCCTCCTCCGCTCACGCTCTGACTCTGTCTCTCAAAAATAAACAAAAAAACAAACAAAATCCCAAACTCTTCTGTGTGCCATGACACAGTCTCAGATCCCTGCTTTTTCTCCGGTCTCGTTTAATTTTTAAGCAATTTTTTATGTATTTGTGCCTTTGCACATGCTGTGTGCTCTATCCGGAATGCCTTTTACAGCTCTCTCTTTTTATTTTTCCTCTACCCTTTTACTTCCCCACCTGAGGAATGTTCTTTTCTCTTCTTCCAATTCCTGTTTCCCATAGCCCCCTCTGTGAGACTCTTCCAATTCTCCCCAGGCAGAGGTTAATATCTACCTTCCTAAACCCCTTGGGCAGAGTCCCATTATAGTACGTTCCTCCCTTTTGTGTTTTCCTATTTTAAAAAAATAATATTTTTCAAATTATAAAACTCCTTTGGTTGCAATAATACAATACAAAATTTTATGTATGCATTATCTATCACTTCCTTGTCAATTTCTTAAGCTTATTTATTTATTTTTGAGAGAGAAAGAGAGAGAGAGAGAGAGAAGGGAAGGGGCAGAGACAGGAAGAGACAGAATCCCAAGCAGGCGCCCTGCTATCAGTGCAGAGCCCAACATGGGGCTTGAACTCATGAAATGTGAGATCAGAACTTGAGCTGGGGATCAACAGTCAGACGCCAAACCAACTGAGCCACCCAGGCTCCCCTCTTTGTTATGACTTCTCCTCACCCCCGTCTCCTTTCCCCTTACCCCCACCATGAACGATTTGGAATGTAACCTACTTTTCTTCGGTTGTACAACCAAACATCACCATATGTACACGGGCTTTTCCTTACTGTTTATTTACACACTTCAATGCAACTTGGCCTTCGTGCCTGACAATCTGTCATGGACATCTTTACAAGTCAATCGTTATATTCTTTTTTTCTAATTTATGTATGCAAATACATGCAGATGTCTGTAACAAACCAAACAGGGATCATATCTTAAGTGGAAAATTTGATTCTCCTCTTAGAATGTTTCTCTTGCCCTATTCGCAAATCACACAACAACACACCCTATGCTAACAAAAGAGCCGGAAGTGCTTCTCTGCCCTGCTCCTGTAGTTATTTGCAAATTCACCACCTTCCCCCTGCCACATCCCTTTTTGATCAGTGTTAGCTTAATAAAAATAGTTTGGTATGAAACACATTTCTTTACCTTTCTCTTTTTATTCAACAATGCCTCATAGAAATCCTTCTGTTACGGTTATAATTCAGTCTTTAAAGTGGCTGCAAAATGTCCTATTGTATAGATTTTTCAACCTTTCTTTGTCATCCACATTTATTTTCACGACTACAAGCAAGGCTGCTATAAACATCCTGGTCTGTGTGTCTTAATTTATCGATGTTTTTATCACTAGGGGTGGAATTCCCAGAAGTGGGATCGTTGGGTTGAACAGCATGTGTACATTTAATTTTAAAAGATACTGCCATTTTCCTTTCCAAAAGGACTGTAAAAATTTAGACTTCTTCCAGTAACTTCTGTGAGCAATTTTTCCCCCTCTTGCCCACCAGGGGTGAAAGTTTCCATTTTGGGGTGGGGGGAAGCTTCTTTGGACCCAACTCTTGAGAGTAAAGTGATGTTTTGTTGCTGCCCCGGCAACCATGAATGACTGTAGTTTCTGACTATGAACGAGTCTGAACACATACCTCCCATCATATAAAATACATGTCCCGCCCGCACATAGAGACTCACACATTCTTAGCAACATAATTCAAAAGAGCCAAAAATTCGGCATCAGGTTGGGAGTTGATAGACTTACGAATAAAATTTAAATGAAAATCTTAGAAAACAATCAAAGTGGCTACATTTACAAATTCTTAGGATACTAAAGCCTTATTAACTGAAACAGGATATACAGACACTAAACAAGGATATACAGGCAATTTGGCTGAATATAATTCTGTAATATACGTATGTCAAAACATTTTATTTTTTAAGTTTATTTACTTTGAGAGAGAGAGAACAGGGGAGGGGCAGAGAAAGTGGAAGAGAGAATCTCAAGCAGGCTCTGTGCTGGCAGCGCAGAGCACAATGCAGGGCTTGGTCTCATGAACCGTGAGATCATGACCTAAGCTGAAATCAAGACTCAGACACTTAACTGACTGAGCCACCCAGGTGCCCCACAACTATTTTAAATGAAATCAAAAGACAGACAATAGATTCAGGGGACATTTATAATGAGATAATATGCAATGTCTAAACATCTATAACAGTCAATGAACTCTTACCTATGGACAGTACAGAGGCCAATTACTCAATAGAAAAAATGGACAATGCCTTTCAAATCCCAGAAGAGCAAATTCAAATGGCCTGGGGGAAAATGTACGAGGATTATAGCTAACTGCGAAATGAGTACGTGATTATTGCAAATTCTACCAGGTAGTCAAGGGGTGGGGAGAGGACATAAATAGCCATTTGCCTCCCTCCTCCTGCCCTCCATCTGCTGTCACTGATGCCTAGGGGCCAAAACCAACCGGCAAGTACAGAACAAGGGGGCCCTAAGGATCCAGCGCATGGACAGAGCTCAGTCTCCTGCGGTATGGAGTAGACAGACAAGGGGGCACTGTGCGTCAGGCCGAGAGGCAAGCTGAGAATAAGCCAGCCCTTCCTTCTTCCCTCTCACCTTAATCCCCAGAGTCACGGCATGACTATTAATGGTTCAGGGATTATTCTACCAGAATCTTTTCTATGCACATTCTTATCACCACTTTTGCCCTCAAAAGCTAACATACCTGATATTTAAACAACTCCAGTGGATCAACAAAGAAAAACAACAAGGAACATCCAGTAGAAAAAAAAATGCAGGCCAGGGAGCCTGGATGGCTCAGTCGGTTAAGTGTCTGACTTTGGCTCAGTCACGATCTGGCCGTTCGTGAGTTTGAGTCCCACGTCAGACTCTGGAATGACCACACACAGTCTGCTTCAGATCTTCTTTCTCTCTGTTTCTCTGTCTCTCTCTCTGCCCCTCCCCCACTCATTCTCTCTCTCTCTCTCTCTCAACAATAAACATTAACAAAAATTAAGAAAAAAACAAAAGAACTCAGGGACATGAATTGACAGTTCACAAATGAAGAAATACATATAGAAAACATAGGGCTGAAAGACTCAGTCTACTTTGTAATAAAATCCATGCAAATTAAAACAACAACAAAATGCCATTCCTCATCTATCAAATTGACAAAGAACAAAATTATATATGGAACACGGCCTGTTGTCGATGTGTTCACGGACGGTGGGAAAATGAATTGTTTTATCCTTTCTTGAGGGTAATTTGGCAAGATCCATCAAAAGGCTTTTAAAAGTGTTTATATCCTCTCTGCCAGTAATTTTACTTCCAGGAATTTCTCCAAAGGAAATACTCAGAAACGCACACGTGATATTATCACATTATTGATAATAGTGATAAATGTAAAAAACATAAATATTCACGATAGATTTGTGTGACACATTGTGGCACAGCCATATAATGAAATATTAGGAAGCCATTAAAATCATGTTGCGGAGACTACTTAGCATCACGAGAAAACGTGTATGGTGTTCTGTTACCTAAAATCATCCAAATGTAAGCCAGGATATATTGTATATTCTATGATCTTCATTTTGTAAAAAACAGAAAGTGTATGTGTGTGTGTGTGTGTGTGTGTGTGTGTGTGTGTGTGTGTGTGGTTTCAGTCTGTAAATACTCAAACTATATCTCTCTCTATCCAGATTACAAACTACAGATATAGACACATAGAGAGACCTAAATCTATATGTTTCTCTTTTTAAAATTTTTTTTACTGTTTATTTATTTTGAGAGAGAGAGAGAGAGAGAAAGCAGGGAAGGGGCAGAGAGACGGAGAGAGAGAGAATCCCAAGCAGGCTCCGTGCTGTCAGCATAGTGCCTGACTCAGGGCTCAGTCTCACAAACGGTTAGATCATGATCCTGAGTCGAAATCAAGAGTTGGATGCTTAACTGGCTGAGCCACCCAGGCGCCCCCATATCTATCTATCTAGATATAATAAGAAGAAGGGTAGACACTGCAAGAAATAAACAAAACGTTTACAGAAGTTCTGTCTGGCACTATCATTTTAGGTAATGTCCACGTTCTGTTTACCACCCCCCCCCACACACACACAATGAACGTATTTTACAACCTATATGAATTCAGTGGAGACTGCACAGGTGTTGCATCCAGCAAGTCATCCTCTATTTGGCCATCTGCCAAAGGCCATTTCTCCCTTGTATGTCCACTGAATTGGTAGGTATGCTAAATTCCCAAATAAGAGTCTGAGAATTTAAAGGAGAAATGCCAGTATTCTTCCAAGCACACTGGTGTGCTGAGCTGTATGGAGTTAACTCCTTGGATGATTATCCCATTGATGCAAAACTAAATAGTTGGATTTTTTAACAATCTATAATCTGGAAGATAAAATGCAACCATACCTCTATGGGCAAGCCAACCTCAGAGCTCTGTGTTCTCCTGGCTTTCTAACGTGATTGTTAATGGATGGACCAGTTCTCTAATTAATGGAATGCATTTGCAGAGAACATTCTTCTGTGAGGCTGGCTTTAACTGCAGGGGTCTCGGTCTGTAAGTACTCAAGAAGGCTGGAAGCCACAGCCCATAGATGGACCCCATCATAGCTGCCCGGCTGGAGTGGTGTGCTCCCCATAAGGCAAACCTTCCCATTGAAATACATATTTATTTTTACAACACCGAAGTCAGGTAGAAAGCCAGAGTCCCTTGAAAGAGAGGATCTCGTCATTAGCGTGACAGAGTTGCCACCACAGATGCTGCTATGGCCCAGGTCGGATCATGGCCAAAGTCACCAATGACTAGCCTAAGTGTCACAAAGGCTGCTGGCTGGTCAGTGAGGGGCTGGAGCATGGGGGTAAGTGAGTGAGATGGAGGCCCAGGTCTTTCCAATTCCAGGCCAGCTATAGACTTAAGCTGGGCCAATCGGAGCAAAACACACAAACACCACGTGTGGGAAAAGGGGCCATGGAAACTACTGAAGGCACAGGGAGAAGATGAGCTGTCACTGTGCATGGGCTAAGCCGTACTTCCCTGAGAGCTGACGGGCCAGCTTATGTGGGGGGGCCACGATGCCCATCACCTGTCTTCCTCCACATGTGGTTTCCCTGTCGCTGTCCTTGAGCACCTGACCACGCACACCCGGAAGCTGGTGGCCAGCAAGATGTACAATAACTAACAGCAAGAGATGCATCACCTCAAAACATGTGCATGTGGTGGTCTATACCAACTCCCAGCTTCGCTGCCTATTTAGGAGTGCAACTGTCTCCGGGCGCCTGGGTGACCCAGTAGGTTAAGCATCCGACTTCAGTGCAGGTCATGATCTCGTGGTTCACAAGTTCAAGCTCCGCATCCGGCTTTCTGCTGTCAGCCCAGAGCCCGCTTCAGATCCTCTGTCCCTCTCTCTCCTCCCCTTCCCTGCCTGCCTGTGTGCTCTATTTCTCTCACAAAAATGAATGTTACAAAGGACAAAGAAGAACCGTTGACCTCAGAGCCTCATTTAGTACTAAAACCACTCACAGGTGAGAGAATCCTAGTGTTCTGCCATTAGCAAATGCAATTCAGGTTTAAAATGGGACAGGAGTGGGACGCCTGGGGGGCTCAGTCGGTTGAGCATCGACTTTGGCTCAGGTCATGATCTGTGGTTCGTGAGTTCGAGCCCTGCAGTGGTCTCTGCGCTGCCAGCCTGTCAGCACAGACCCCACTTCAGATCCTCTGTCCCCCTCTCTCTGCTCCTCCCCTGCTTGCGCTCTCCCAAAAAACAAATAAATATTAATAAATTAAAAATAAAACGGGACAGGAGTGGGGCGCCTGGGTGGTTCAGTCAGTTGAGCATCCAACTCTTGATTTCAGCTCAGGTCATGATCCCAGCATTGTGAGATCGAGCCCCGTGTCGGGGTCCACACAGGGTATGAGCCTGCTTAAGATTAACTCTCTCTCTCTGCCCCCTTCCCAACTGCACACTCTCTCTGTAAAATAAAATTTTAAAAAATATTTTTTAAATAAAATAAATTTTAAAAAATGGATCAACGGCTTTTACACAATGATTGGGGAATAAGAGATGAAACAACAAGAAATACACTAAAAAGCAAAAGAGAAGGAAGAAAAAAAAATCACACATAATCCCGCAACCCAAATAACTCCACGACTTGTCATATATCCATCCATACGTTTTCCTAAAAACAGTTTTTATTTTCAAAAATAGACTCCTAACAATGTATCATTAGCTTCTTTCTATAACAAGGCTTGACAAGTTATAATAATATAATATATTATATATATATAATAAAACAAGTTATTATGTTATCATCTTAATAACTTCTAAATGGATTTATTTTCATTATTTTCTTTTTTTTTATTTATGTCTAGGAGAGAGAGAGAGAGAGAGAGAGACAGCGTGAGCAGGGGAGAGTCAGAGAGAGAGTGAGTCACAGACTGAAACAGGCTCCAGGCTCTGAGCTGGCAGTCAGCACACAGCCCGACGCGGGGCTCGAACCCACGAACCGCGAGATCATGACCTAAGCGAAAGTCGGACGCTTAACCGACTAAGCCACCCAGACGCCCCATTATTTTCATTATTTTCGATAATTTCTTATTGCTGTCACTTTACACCTTTTTATCTGAAAATTGCTATTAGAAGAATAAATCATAAGCTAACTCCTTTCTTTTCTTTCAGGTAAAAATGATCCAGGAGGGCCTGGGTGGCTCAGGGGGTGAAACATCCCACTTCCACTCAGGTCACGATCTCACGGTTTATGAGCTCCGGTCCCTCACTGGGCTCTCTGCTGTCAGCACAGAGCCCACCTCGGATCCTCTATCCTGCTGGGTCTCTCTGTCTCTGTCTCTTTCTCTCCCTCGAAATAAAATAAATAAACTTAAAAAAAAAAGTAAGAATACTCCATTCACAATGGGACCCCCACACTGGATGCTCTGGGATCTTAGAACGGGAGCCCCTCTCTGCACCAAAGCCTCTCTGTCCCCCGGGGGCCCGGAGACGCCCTCCTCCATGTGGCTTCCTTCCTCTCAAGCTTCTCCTTTTCTGCGAATAAGCCGATCCTTACGCCATTTTTCTCCTCTTGTTGAATTGACTAACAAACACGAATGCTTCCTCCGGGCCAGTGTTCTGAGAGCTTACAAACCGACAAATGTAGCTTCCTAACAACTCTACGATGCAAATTTTATTGGCATCCCTCATTTTCAGCATGGGGAAACTGAGGCTCCGAGAGCTTACTTTGCTCAAGGTTGGCCGGCTAGCGAGCAGCAGCATCAAAACAAGAAGGCAGCACGATCCTCTTTCTGTTCCAAGCAGCCACGCTGATGGGAAAAGATGAAAGCTGTTGACAGAAGGAGCGTGAACCGCGGGCGCCCAGGTGTGTGTAGGCGCGCGCATGCGCTTCGATGTTCCCAGAAGGGAGCGATCTTTTTTCAACAGAGGAGAGCCCCTTCATCCTTATTTTCTTGAATCAGATAATGACCGGCCACAGCAGCGATGACATCTAAGGGGCCAGAGAGCTGTGACTTTTACAGCCTTGTCTCATTTAAAGGCCCCACATCCTTTCTGTTACAGTGGCCAAACTTATTAGGACATAACCTTTCAAACCGGAGAGAAAAGGTCAGCTTTAACTAGAGAACAAAAGAGGTTTCTGCAATTGGCGGCGGGGGTGGGGGCTGGGGGTGGGGGTGGGGGGGGGTCCAGATTGTCAGATTCTCCACTTCTACCCCATCTCGGGGATGTTGAAAATTTAGCCACGTTTGTAGGAATCCAATTACTCCTGCAGATTACACAAAGATTATCCAAGTTGTAAACAGCCGAATATTTGCAGAGATCGATGGAGCACAGCAGAACTCCTCTTTAACAAGAGGAATAAAAGTGAGGGTGCATCTGCAGCCGGTGACGGAGGGGTATAATGTCACATCATCGTGCTGAAGGTTAGGACGTAATTGAAATCAATGTTACCAAGCTACGTCTCCTCCAGCCTCCACGCACTTGGAGAGCGCGACTCTAATTTCATATCTGAGCAATTCATTTGCCTTTAAGCAGCGCACTATTAGGAGGGTGTTTTTATTATGTCGCCTCGCTATGAAGTTTGAGTTCACTTAGCAAATTAGGTCGTCTTTCAGCAAACAAGATTAGGATAGATGGTTCGAGAAACCACCGCATTCTCCTGTTCCCAGAGATTGAGAAGCGGAGCCAGAGGCGGGATTCGTGGGTTCAAGGCAATGTTCCCCACTCGCCAGTTGGGTGCCTTTCAGCAAGTCACTCCACACCGGGGTATGGGCTACTCTATTTGTGCAATGAAGCCTTCTGGGGATTCAGTGAGATGTCATAGGAAAGAGTCAGAGCAGGTATTCACACACCTTTTAGGGCTCACAGACAATACAGCCTATGAAGCCCATCCTACCTGACACCTCTTCCATGAAGCCTTCTTAACATCCCGAGCCAGAAATGGTTTCCCCATTCTGAGTTTTCTTTGCACTTCATTCTTTAATTAGCCATTCTGTTGAGATAATATTTACATACCATAAAATTGATCAGGGTTAAGCATGTAATTTAATGGTGTGTAATAAATTCACTGGGTTGTGAAGCCATCCCCATGATCCAATTAAAGTTTTTAATTTTTTTAATGTTTATTTATTTTTGAAAGAGGAAGAGTGTGTAGGGGAGGGGCAGAGAGAGAGAGACAGGATCTCAAGCAGGCTCAGCGCTGTCAGCACAGAGCCTGATGTGGGGCTGGAACTCACAAACTGCAAGATCATGACCTGAGCCAAAGTTGGAGGCGCTTAACTGACTGAGCCACCCAGGCACCCTGCCCATAATCCAATTTTAAAACATTATCATCACCCTAATACTATTCCTTCATGCCTGGTTATAGTCAATCATCATGCCCATCTCCACACCCATGGTATATGCATACAGCAAAATACTATTCAGCAGCAACAGGAACACCATAATGATATATGAAATGGCCTGGAAAAACTCTAAAAATCTAATACTAAGTCAAACACATACTCTTACACAGATACAAATGGATATTATATGATTCCACTTATGTAACAAGTCCAGAAAGAAAATTTTCTATTTTTACCCTCTTTGACCTTTCACCCATTTGAGTCCCTTTTCCAATCTGATTCACCTAAAGGAGGGGTGTCAGATTCATCACTACCTCCCCCTTGGCCCCAGGTAGAATGGCTTGTAAAACAGAAATGTGCTCAACTAATTTAAAACCTACTGAAGAGTGAGATCGACAGGAAACCAGCCAAGTGCTGCCGCCTGCAGAAGCAAGCGTTAGTGCTTATGTTATGGATACGTCCCTCTAACGTCAAGAAAGAGCACTGGTCATTGTTGGTGAGGGTGCAAATTGGCGCAGCCACTGTGAGAACCGGTATGGGGTTCCTCAAAAAATTAAAAGTAGAATAGAAAATTCTATGAAATAATTCTATAGAATAAAAAATTCTATTAAAATAGAGTACCATGTGATTCAGTAATGCCACTGGTGGGTATTTACCCAAAGAAGTGGAAAACATGAATTTGAAAAGATATTTCACCCCTATAATTTTTGCAGCATTACTTACAACAGCCAAAATCTCAAAGTAGCCCAAGTGTCCATCCACAGATGAGTGGATAAAGAAGGTGTGGTTCTGTATCTACAATGGAATATTACTTGGTCATAAAAAAGAATGAAATCTTGCCATTTGTGACAATATGGACAGGCCTAGGGGGATTTTGCTAAGTGAAGTAAGTCAGACAGAAATAGACAAATACCTTATTATTACACTTATATATAGAATCTAAAAAACAAACCAGACAAACAAATGCAAACAGACTCATAAACACAAAAAGCAAACTGGTGGTTACCAGAGGGGAGGGGGTGGGGGATGGGTGAAATAAATGAAGGGGATTAAAAGGTATAAACTTCCACTTACAAAAGAAAGAAGTCACAGAGATGAAAATACCACATAAGGAATAGAATCAGTGATACTGTAATGTGATAAGGTGCTCACGTGATGAGCATTGGGTAACATATAGAGTTGTCAAATCACCATGTTGTACACCTGAAACTAATATAATATTTTATGTCAACTTACTTAAATATTTTTAAAAATTTAATAAATAAAAATTAAATAAAAGGAATGGCAGGATGAGGAAATTCTATATTAAAATACATAAACATCCAGAAAGAAAGACAGGAAAGAAAGACAGGAAAGACAGAAAGACACAAAGACAGAAAGACAGAAAGACAGAAAGACAGAAGGAAGGAAGGAAGGAAGGAAGGAAAGCAAACAAGGGAGAAGGAAGGAGGAAGCAACGAAGGAAAGAGAAAAAGAGAGAGAAGGAGAGAGGAAGGAAGGAGGGAGAGAGGAAAGAAGGAAGGAAGGAGGGGAGGGAAGGAGGAAAGAAGCACAAACATTGGTTTTACAGAAGGTACCATGTCATGGAGTGAAGACTGATGGTGGACTTATTTGCCCAGAGTTGGGAATGATTCCATTTCTTGAGGTGCCCCTTCTGCAGATGGTTACCATTTCCTGAACTCTTTCCATGTATCAGGAAGTGTTGGCTGCTTTACTTTGTTTTAATTTTTTTTAATGTTTTTATTTATTTCTGAGAGAGAGAGAGACAGCATGAGCAGGGGAGGGTCAGAGAGAGAGGGAGATGCAGAATATGAAGCAGGCTCCAGGCTCTGAGCTGGCAGCAGAGAGCCCGACGCAGGGCTTGAACCCACGAACTGTGAGGTCATGACCTGAGCCGAAGCCGGATGCTTAGCCGGATGCTTAACCAACTGAGCCACCCAGGTGCCCGTCTTTCAATTCTTACAATAAACAATGAGTACTACAAGAGTAACGTTCATGCTCCTTGTTCGTCAATCCAAGCTTAGGGCATGGCCCAGTGTAGGCAAAACATATTTGGGAAATTTTCCTAGAAAAGCTCTGTGAAAGGGCCAAATGCTCACAGGGGAAAGAATAAAGATGGGGTCCTCTGAGCATCCCCAAAAAGAGTCTAGAGGGTTGACATAAGTCTAGGGGATAGGAGTGAATGTGTTGGTGCTAGAAATTGGGTTTCTACACGGAGTTCTGGCACCAACTCACTCTCCATTATTTCTTTACTTATTCGTTCGTTCAATACATGTCAGTTCGGCACCTATTATGCTCCACGCACACATCTAGGTCCGGGGACACAGCAATGTACAAGACAGACTTGGTCTCTGCTATGCACAAATGAAAGACAATGATCATCTATAGTCACAAGGCTGATGAGGCTTATGAAGGCCAAATGTTTAATGGCAGGAGAGCATAAAGAAAGAGAACTTGCCTGCCAAGAGGCCCAGCAAAGGCCTCATGAGGAAGTGGCCTTCAGAGAGGCCTACAAGAAGATGGAAGAGGGACGGGGGGACATGCAGGGAATATGGTCCAGGCTCAGAAAATGGAAGGGGACCCATGCCAGGTCTGTGTGTTTACTTCCTACTGGCTGTAGATCTGGTTGTTAGTGGAAGCCCTAAAGAAAAGATGGTGAGGGGCACCTGGGTGGCTCAGTCGATTAAGCATCCAACTTCGGCTCAGGTCATGATCTCACGGTTCGTGGGTTCGAGCCCCGCATCAGGCTCTGTGCTGACGGCTAGCTCAGAGTCTGGAGCCTGTTTCGGATTCTGTGTCTCCCTCTCTCTCTGACCCTCCCCTGCTCATGCTGTCTGTCTCTCTCAGAAATAAATAAAACATAAAAAAAAAAAAATTAAAAAAAAAAAAAAAAGAAAAAAGGTGGTGGATGTGTTTCTCTTGTGCAGAACTGAGCACATACAGGAGTTGAGAGAGAGAGAGAGAAAGAGAGAGCTCTTAGACAAGAACAGTGAGAAAAGAGCCTAGGTGATAAAGTATATCACACAGAGATCTAGAAGAAAATGTCTCAGAAACTATTTGGATGCCCAGATTCCTCTTCATCTCTGCAAACACCATTTTTATACCATAAAGAAAGTAAAAAAGATAAACCACAAACTGAGACCATATCTGCCTAATGAATCACCAAGCAGGACTGTATATCCATACTATGTAATGAGCTTCTACAAATCAACAAGAAAAAGAGAAAATCTCACTAGAAAAAATGAACTTTCAAAGGGAAGGGAAGGAAACATGGACAGCCTATAAATACATTAAAATAGCCTAACATCATTATCCATGAAGAAACTTTACTGAGATACCAGTCCACCTCATCAGACTGGCAATTTTGGGGAACAAAAAGTCTCACATCCTCAGGTGTGGCAAGGGTGTTGGAGCAGCAGAAAGTCTCATTCAGAGCTCGTGGGCATGTGAGTTGGCACACGCAGTTAAAGAATGTTCCATCCTTACAGGATAGAGTATAACATGCATATTGTCAACACCCAGCAGTTCCACTCATAGGTATTCACCGGTATACATTCCAGAGAAATATTTGCATACGTGTTCTGGGGGACATGCTCAATGACCTTTTATAGCAGTGGCATTTGTGAGAATAAAAAATAAATATTCCAAATATCCATCTCCAAAGGATGCATATATACATGTGGTGCATTTGTATAGCAGATGCAGACAGTAATGAGAAGAACGAACTACAAAGAAGCAGGCATGAATCTCAAATTATAATTTGAACTACACCAAGTTAAGTTATAAAGGAAGGCATTCTCTACAATCCTGTGTATACTTTCTTTTTTTTTTTAATGTTTTTTAAAATTTATTTCTAGGAGAGAGAGAGAGACAGCGTGAGCAGGGGAGGGTCAGAGAGAGAGGGAGTCACAGACTCTGAAACAGGCTCCAGGCTCCGAGCTGGCAGTCAGCACAGAGCCCGACGTGGGGCTGGAACCCATGAACCGCGAGATCATGACCCAAGCGAAAGTCGGACGCTTAACCGACTAAGCCACCCAGGCGCCCCTGTGTATACTTTCTGAAACAGGCAATGTTTGGGAATGCACACCTCTGTGGAAAATCAATCAAGCAAAGCAAAGGAATGAATAACACAGAATTTGAAGAGCATTGGCCTCTAAGAGGGAGGAAAATAAGAAAACGGTCAGAAAGAAGGATGACCTTCTGGGTTCTGATAATGTTTAACGTCCTATTGCCCAAGCTAAGTCATAGATACATAGGTGTTATTTTAAGCGACACACATCCCTTTTATGGACTTTTATGCAGAGTTATATTTGGTCGGTAAAAAATAATTTTAAAACAAAGTACAGTTATGAGGAGGTAAGACTATTTCCAAACCATCCTAAGGATGGCTGTTGTATAGTCCTTGCCAAGGAAGAAGGTTGGCTTTAAAATGCCCCTGATAACACCGACCAGAAAACGGAGTAAGTGAGGTTTATTCCTATAGGGACATCCAAGCAGTTTCTTCTCGCTGTGAGTCCTCTGGGATGATCTTCAAAATCTGATGTTTGCAGAATGGTGGGGAATCCTGCATCCTTTTAGGGAGGACTTAAGCCGTTTCACTCCACTGGTAATAAATCAAAGTAAGAGCTAATACTTGCTGAGCACCTGCTACATGTCCCTGTCAGAATTATTTCATTTCATCTCGGCAGCAACCCAATCAGGTAGGTACTAATATTAGACCTAGTTACCAATGAGGAAACTAAAGTTAAGATGGGGGAAAATAGTTGGGGAGAGGAAGTGAGGCAAACCATGAGAGGCTCTTGAATGCTGAGAACACACTGAGGGCTGACAGAGGTGGGGGAGAGGGGAAGGGGGATGATGGTCATAGGGGAGGGCACTTGTTGGGATGAGCACTGGCTGTTATATGTAAACCAACTTGACAATATACTATTTTTTTAAAAAAAGGATTCTCTCCTTCTGCTCCCACTTGCGCATGTGCTCACTATATCAAGAGAAACGTTAAATAAAAAGAAATTAAAAAAAAAAACAACAAAAACACCCCAAAAACAAAAAACAAAAAAAGATGTTAATACAGAGTCAAGAAGCTCAAGAAGGGTAGAGCCTGAACTCAAATGAGGTATGTTTGGACCCAAACCCTTTTGTTCTAGACCATTCTGCTAGACTGTCTCTATAAGTTTTACATAACTGTACTTAAGCATAAGAATGTGAGTGCCAAATACTCCAGTTATTTCTATTTTTTTTTGTTTTTACAATTAAATAAATGCATTCACCCTCTTCTCTGGAACCTCTTACTTTAAGCTACATATTTCATAGAGCACAGAGTGATGAGTTTTGGCTAAGACTCTACCCACGTTCCCTCTGTCTCTGGATGGAATTCTAAAATATAATATGAAAGGCAGACGGAGACAAACCTCCCGGGATTTCTCCTAACAACCTATTAATAAATCTATTATTATGCATAACTTTGCCTTTATTAGCCTTGCGGTTGCCAATAAGTTCTTGCATTATTTAGACGATTTTTTCAAATGAGTTTTTATTCTCCAAACGAATCCCTTCATCTTCATTTAATCTCTGAAATATTCAGACAAGTGAATGATGGGGTGTCATTTTCAGTTGCCTGGCATCCATTCCCTTTTTCCTGATGAAAGCCCTTGGATTTTTCTTTGGGAAACTATTATTTCTCTTTGTGACTTGGGGAGGACTTCAGATTAAGATGCCATGCATTGTCTTGGCCAAATGGGGGACATGGCCACAAGGAAAACCTTGTGGACCCCCTTCCATGGACTTCGGTGGGGGGTGGTCAAGGTCAGAAAACGGCTGTAGTTGGCTCATGTTCATGGTAGTGGCCTTAGTCGACGTTGAATTAACTTCTGCTACCTGGACCCTCGGAGCTTCCCAGATCCACCTCCTTTCTGATGTTTGCTTTTTCACTTTGTGGTTCAAATTTGTGGGTCATCGTAATCGCTTCAGTAATTTCTTCCTCTTTTCAAGCTAGCCGCGATTAACTTATGTTTCTATTTTTTTTAAGTTTTTATTTAAATTCTAGTTGGTTAGCATACAGTATACCACTAACTAGTTTCAGGTGTACAGTTTAGTGATTCAGCACTTATATACATCACCAGACGTTCATCACACAAGTACCGTCCTTAATCACCGTCATTTATTTCACCCTTTCTCCCCATCCCCCTCCCCTCTGGTGACCATCTGTTTATTCCCTAGAGTAAGAGTCTGTTTTTCGGTTTGCATCTCTCTTTTTTCCCCTGATGACTCCTTGTTTTGCTTCTTAAATTCCATATATGAGTGAAATCATATGGTATTTGTCTTTGACTTATTTAATTACTCTAGCTCCATACATGTCATTGCAAATGGCAAGATTTCTTTCTTTTTTAGGGCTGAGTAATATTCCAGTGTGTGTGTGTGTGTGTGTGTGTGTGTGTGTGTGTGTGTGTGTATACTACATCTTTATCCATTCATCAGTCAAAGGACATTTGGGCTCTTTCCACAGTCTGGTGATTGTAGATAATGCTATAAATATTGGAATACATGTATCCCTTAGAATCAGTATTTTTTATTCTTTGGTTAAATGCCTAACAGTGCAGGCGCTGGATCATAGGGTAGCTCTATTTTTCACTATTTGAGGAACCTCCATACTGTTTTCCAGAGGGGCTGCTCCAGCTGGCATTCCCACCACCTTTCTCCATCCACATCCTCGCCTACTGTTTCTGGTGCTGTTAATTTGAGCCATTCTGTTTCTTAAGAACAAGGGATCCCAACTGAAATATTACCCAAAAGCATATTATAAGATTCTCATCATTGTACCGTTCATAACATCAAAACCCGGAAATACCTCACAATGTGAGAATAGCTTAAATAAATGAGGGTTTCTTCAAGTGAAGTCTTCTAAAACCACTCAAATTGGTGAGAGAGAGGTATAATTACTGACTTGCAAAATGTTTATAACATATTGTTAAGTGAGAAAAGCAAGTTACAGAACAATACATATAAAGGGGCGCCTGGGTGGCTCAGTCGGTTAAGCGTCCGACTTTCGCTTAGGTCATGATCTCGCGGTTCGTGGGTTCGAGCCCCGCGTCGGGCTCTGTGCTGACTGCCAGCTCAGAGCCTGGAACCTGTTTCAGTCTGTGACTCCCTCTCTCTCTGACCCTCCCCTGCTCACGCTGTCTCTCTCTCTCTCTCCTAGAAATAAATAAAACATTAAAAAAAAGAACAATACGTATATGATCCATGATATAATATCATTTATACACCAACATATTCATAATGATCATTATTGGGTAGTGCAATTACGAAGGTTATATTGCTGCCCTATATCTGCTCTCTTTCTTCAAAAATTCTGTATCTGTTAGAGGAAAAATTTACTTTCAATAACGCTCATCTGAACAAATAATAATTTTTTTTCCTGAGAGATCTTTAAGTCACAGATCCAGGGAATAAAAATGAAGAACTGAAGTACATGGTTACTGAGTTTCAGTAAAGTAACACGAGATTTCCGTGGACCTGGGTTCTTATTCCACTGCCTCTGTGTCCTGCCGCCCAAGTCATCAGGCAAATCAAAAGCCATGAAAAATACTTGAGAGAAAAGTATCAGTGGCTTAAAGAAGGGGAAAAAGCAACTGGTCAGCTTTACCACAAATTGGAGTATGATTAGTTATCCTTTATAAAGAGTCGGAGCTGTATAGAAGGAAAAATCACTGAACTAGAGTCAAACGAGATGAGTTTTCGCCCTGTGTCTGTCACTAACCAGCTCTATGTCACTGGGCAAGTCACTTACCCTTTTGATTCTGCTTATATATAAAAAGAGAGACAGAAATAGATTATCTTGGTATTTTCTCTAGAGTCTGAGAGTCTTCAATTTATAAAAGGGAGAAGGGTGAAGAAACTCATTTCTATGTTCAACCGTTGCATTATTATCTGACTGGCACCTCTCCTGGTGACAGGATGTGGTGTTAAAGCGGAAAGCGACTCTCAAACCATAGGTGGCTGATAAAATCAGACAGTCAACGAGCGTATTCTAGCTCGTTGGGGAGTCAGGGGTTGGTTCAGATACCAGCGTGTGCCCCAGTTAGAACTAAGGAGGTTGACACCAGTAACGCTTCCAGGATGGATTGGGACAGAGCTACTGTCTACCTGAATTGACGAATGGCAAAGTAGTTGCCCCAGGAGCTGCGTTTGGCACGAGAAGAGAACTGTGACGAAAATTACACGAACAGAGACGGAAGTGAGTCAAGGAGGAGAAGAAAGAGAAAAGCTTAGTAAAATATCACTTGCACTAAATCCTGCCATTCCTGAAATCATGACAGCCAATCAATTCGTTTCCGTTTTAGAAATCTGAAGCCTCTTTAAATTGGGTTGCGCTGATGGTTAATTTTCTGTGCCAACTTTGACTGGGCTAAGGGATGCCCAGCTAGCTGGTAAAATGGTATTTCTGGGTGTGTCGGCGAGGGTGTTTCTGGAAGAAAATAGCATTTGAATTGGTGAACTGAGTAAAGCAGATGGCCCTCCTCAGTGTAGTTAGGCAAAATCCAATTCACTGAGAGCCCAAATAAAATAGAAGGTGGAGGAGAGATGTATTTACACTTGCTCACTCTCTCCTGCTCTCTGGCGTGTGCGCTCTCTGTCTCTTTCCCTCCTTGAGCCAAGACATCTGGTTTTTGGGCTTGCAGACTCAGATGGGGACTTACACCGTGAGTCCCCACCTCCTACACTCCTCTATACTCCCATCCTGGCCTTATCCTACTAGTTTTCCTGCTTCCCTAGCTTAAGGATGGCCTATCATGGGACTCCTCAGCCTCCAAAACCACCTGAGCCAATTCCTATAACAAATCTCCTCTTATTTTTTTAAAAAATAATTTTATTTATTTCTAAGAGAGAGAGAGAGAGAGAGAGAGCGTGAGCAGGGGAGGGTCAGAGAGAGAGGGAGACACAGACTCTGAAACAGGCTCCAGGATCTGAGCTGGCAGTCAGCACAGAGCCCGACACGGGGCTCGAACCCATGAACCGCGAGATCATGATCTAAGCGAAAGTTGGACGCTTAACCGACTAAGCCACCCAGGCGCCCCCCAAATCTCCTCTTATATATGTATTCATATATACCCTAGTGGTTTTGGTTCCCTGGAGAACTCTGACCAATGTGGCTGCCATTGCTAGAAACCAAAGAGGCCCTCACTTACGCTATCTCTTTAAAGGTTTAAGAACCTTTGTGTGGGCTATGACTGCCTCGTATTGACTCAAAACCAAATCTGTAACAACAAATCTTCCTTGTGTAGGCTGTTCACTAATGTCATCCTTGTTCTCACAAAACTCTTGGAACACAGGTATTATTATCATCACTTTAGGAACAAGGAATAGGAGGTTTAAGGAAAGAGCTTGTCCAAGGTAAGTCAATCAATTTGTCTTCCTTTCGAAAGATTGAAGAACGGTCACTGATTGGCGATTTTTGGATTTTTGGTTTCTCGTGAGATTCATTCACAAAACTGAGCCTTAGTTTTCAGGTCTCACTTAGATCTAACATTTAAATAGCATTCAGTTTTTTGTGAAGATGTTGGTTATTTTCAATAATTTATTCTTTACAAACAAGCGTGGGCAGTATAAACGAATAGCTGTCTCTACTGTCTATTGCCCGCCCCCCTCACTGGTAATGAAACATGACAACCTGGGGGAGGGAGCTGTATTTTCCAGCTTCCTTTGCAGTTAAGTGTGGTCATGTGATTAAGTCTTAACCAATTAAAATGTAGAGTGGAAGTGTCATGTGACAGCCTTCTAAAAAGACCATGGTAATTTATACTTTGCCTTTTCTATTGTTGTTCATTGGAACAACTGTTTGGGACATGAATGTGTTGGGTGGAGATACAGTCATCACCTTAGATATGGATGGAGATGCAGTTTTCTGGAAGGAGCTTGGGTCCGCGAAGATTCTGTGGGATAGAACCACCATATCAGCCTCACACGTCCTTCCCCTCAATTTTACATGAAAGAGATAAACGTCTATTTGTTAAGTTACTGTCATTTTAGTCTCTATCGCTTCCTGCAAAGCCTAATCCTAAATAACACCAAATGATGGACCAACTGACATACACAAATATAAAATTTTAGAGCCAGAAAGAAGTTTCAGATCATCAAGTCCACGTGTTAGAAAGAGAGACCTTGAGTCTTTAAACAGAGAAGTGTTCTTTTAAAAGGGGATCAATAAAAAAAGTTATTTCCCTTGCTATGTTAAATGCCCTTACATGTTAATCCAACAGCATACATTTTTTGGCACCCTAATTATTTAGCCATAAATAATTGCGCTGTGCTTCATTTTGTCTTTAATGTTTATTCATCTTTGAGAGATAAAGAGAGAGACAGAATTGGGGCGCCTGGGTGGCTTAGTTGGTTAAGCTTCCGACTTTTGCTTAGGTCATGATCTCGCGGTTCGTGGGTTCGAGCCCCGCGTCGGGCTCTGTGCTGACTGCCGGCTCAGAGCCTGGAGCCTGTTTCGGAGTCTGTGACTCCCTCTCTCTCTGGCCCTCCCCTACTCATGCTGTCTCTCTCCTAGAAATAAATAAAACATTAAAAAAAAAAATTAAAAAAAAAAAAAAAAAAAAAAGAGAGAGACAGAACATGAGCAGGCGAAGGGCAAAGAAAGAGGGAGACACAGAATCTGGAGCAGGCTCCAGGCTCTGAGCTGTCAGCATGGAGCCTGATGTGGGGCTCGAGCCCACGAACCATGAGATCATGACCTGAACCAAAGGGGGACCCTTAACCAGCTGAGTCTCCCAGGTGCCCCTAGCCAGTTTGGTTTTGAACTTCCTTAAGGAATCAATAGAAATAATCAGAAAAATAAATGATGAGCTTTGATTTCAGATATTCATGAGTTTGGATCCCAATATTAACCATGTTCTTGCTCTGGAATTTCCTGGTCTTTCCATATTTCCATTATTTGTAAATTTGGGTTGGTAACACTTCATACGACTTTAAGATGAAATAAGATGGTATGTGAATTAACATCTATGAAAACACTAGTCTCTGACATGAAGGAGGCACTCAGTCAATGTTATTTCCTTCTTTCATATGGGGAACACAGCTCCAGGCTATAGTTTAAATAGTATGGTGTAGTGTAATACATATTTATCTGGAAAGCAGATATAACCTGGACTTGAATCAGCACTATCTCATCCATCAGGTGTGGGATTTTAATGATACTTAACTTCTTACACCCCATTTTTGAGATGTAAAATAAGGTTAATTGTCCAACGCATGCATTGAGAGAACTATTAGATAGAATGTGTCTACATTGGGCTCAGTGCTTAACAGCCTGCTTCAGGTTCTCTCTCCCTCTTCCTCTGTCCCTCTGTCCCTCTCTGTCTCTCTAAAATAATTTTTTTCCAATTTATAAAAAAGGGGCACCTGGGTGGCTTAGTCGGTTGAGCATATGAATCTTGATTTCAGCTCAGGTCATGATACCCCAGGGTGGTGGGATCGGGCCCTGCGTGGGGCTCTGCACTGGGCATGGAGCTTGATTCTTCCCCTCTCTTCCTCTGCCCGCCCCCCCCGTCTGTCGCTTTCAAATTAAAAAAAAATTATAAAAAGATTAATGTACCTAAAGAGTCTGATATATAGTAGATGTCCAACAAATAGAAGCTATTATTAATATTGTGGCTCCCATGGTTACCCCTGCAACATCCGTCTCTTACTCTAACAGCAGTTTCCCTGAGTTTGCTGGTTAATGAAAGAAAGACTAAGAATAGTTTGACCTGGGGTTTTGAAAAAAGTTATTGCCCCTTCTGAAAGACATTGGCTGCCTCAAGTCTTTTTTAAGCGCATTTAGACAAAAATAAAGAATTTAAATTATTTTGTTCTCTTTTGGTTGCAAAAGAAGGAATCTCCAAAGAACATTAATGTGAGCACTCCTCCCCCGCCCCCAAATAAACCTATTGGTCACATAACAGAAGTTGAAGGAAGCGTTAGGCATGGCTGAATCTGCATCTTTAATCTATATGTCATCATAATGCCATTATGTGCCCTCCTTATTCTCTCTTCTCGCTTTCTCCCTGAGTCATAGCTCTGCCTTCATCCATGTTGGCTTCTTTATTAGATGTGTTGTCCCTACAAGATGGCCACCAATGGCTCCAAGGTTACATCGGCTTAGCTGCACATCAAAAAGAGAATGCCACTTTCCCAACAGCGTTTGAAAATTAAAGCAGCAGAGCAGAAGTAGGTTGTGAAGGGCCTTAGGTACGTCCCACAGAGTTTGGGCTTCACCGCAAAAGCCATGGGGGACCATTGAAAGTTCTCAAGTTGGAAATATCAATCCCTGTCTGGAAAAGAAAAGGTAAGGCGGTAGCAAAAGTATGGAGATGGATGAGAAGGTAGTCGCAGAATTTCGGCAGGGCATTGGATTGTAAACTGAAACCATGGCAACAGAGACAGAGGGGAATTCTGAGTCAAGAAATAACCCGGAGGTTAAACTGATGGCATCTGGGTACCTCTACGGGAAGGGAGAAGCAGAGAGAGCGGGGTCAGGAGATCTCCGGGTTGAGTACCTGCTTAGACCTTAGTGGAGGCACCTGAAACCGGTAATGGAGGAATAATGTCCGTGGAAGGAAATGAAGAATTCCATGAGCCTTTTGAATGTGACCTGACTCCACAAGTCGAAGTATTCATCGTGGGGACATATCCAGAGCGGTGCAGAAATATGGAGACCAGAGATACAGTGTGATCAAGAAAGACAATTCTCAGAGTAACCCTTCAAGTGAACAATTGACAAATTAGAACAAATTCAAGAAGAAAACCATGATGGTAAGGTGCCTGGGCGTTCTGTCGGGTGGCAAGGCACCTGCTTCTTGGTCTTACAGTGAATAAATTAAAATAGGACTAAATACGCAGTGAGAAGAAATTATCGGTAAGGATCAAGGAAAGAAAGTTTGCTTGGCTCTCTGAACACAAGGGAGGGGAACCAAAACTAAGATAAAAACAGAGAGGGGGGCAAACTATGAGAGACTCTTAAATACAGAGAACAAACCGAGGGTTGCTGGAGGGGAGGCGGGAGGGGGGAGGGGCTAAACGGGTGACGGGCATTCAGGAGGGCGCTCGCTGGGATGGGTGCTGGTCGTTACATGGAAGTGATGAATCACTGGGTTCTCCTCCTGAAATCAAGACTACACTGTAGGTTATCTAACTTGAATTTAAATAAGTAATTTTTTAAAACTTCAAAAAAAAAGTAAAAATAAATAAATAAAAAGTGAACAATTCGGCAGCTACTAAAAGCTCAAATGATAAACTATTGCCTGTATATGTGTATCAAATCATCACACTGCATACTTTGGATATAATTTCGGCAATTATACTTCAGGAAAGGTAGAAAAAAGTGTCATAGAAATCAGGAAAACAATATTTTCAAGGGGTAAGAACAGAAATCCGAGAATACCCCCATGGCTTAAGTAACCCTGCTCATGCCCTTTGAGACTTTGGAGAGGAAATACATTTCCAAAGGTAAAAGCAAAGCAAAATGTAACAATACACATTAGACCCAGAGAAAATTGAAAAATATAATGTCAATTGTCCTCTATTTGCAATTGAATACCTTCTGCTTATGCCTAGTGAGGCTTGTCAGGCTAATGAAATTTGGCACTTGATAGCATTGCTATAGGAAATGAATCAGAGATCAGACTCACGGAACTTTTAGTATGAGGAAGAGGCTCTGAGAGGCTTGGCACAACTCACTTTGTAGATGTGACAGTGAAGCCCAGAGAAGTCAAACGACAACCTCAAACTCTAAAGCTAGTTTAGTAGAAGAATAAGCACTGGAACCGGGTCATCTGGAAAATATCCTGTCTCTTTCACTCTGTAAAAATATACACCACTGTTCTCGGCAACGATCCACAGGAATGGGTTATACTTCCATTGGGGGTCACACACAAAAGAAAACAATGATCTGACTTAATTGTAAAGGGAGAGCTTTCCTCTTACTTTCTCGTCCCTGGTTTAAAGAGAAAAATGAAGCCTTCGTCTCACCTTCTCTAAAAATGAATATTAGGAGGCCCACTCTTTTCATGAGCAAGCATTTAAGAATCTGTTTTGGGGGATGCCTGGGTTGCTCAGTTGGTTAAGCATCTGACAGCCTAGGTCATGATCTCAGAGTTCGTGGGTTCGAGCCCAGCATTGGGCTTTGTGCTGATAGCTCAGAGCCTGGGGACTGCTTCAGATTCTGTGTCTCCCTCTCTCTCTGCCCCTCCCCTGCTTGTGCTCTGTCTGTCTCTGTCTCTCAAAAATAAATAAATGTTAAAAAAATTATTTTTAAGAACTTGTTTGGGCCTCTGAGAGAAGCAGAGAGACCACAAAGAGAAAACAAAATCAGAGAAGAGAAATACATATGAAGATGTAATAGAAAATAGGAAAGCCAGAAGATGAAGACACAGAAAAGTTAAAACAAGAAGTAGAGAAAAGAAGAACAATGGGAAGAAGAGAAGTAATCAAGAAAAAAGGGAGGAACCAAAATGGAAACCATGAATCCACAAATATAAGATATAAATGGAACAGATAACATAGAGGAGAAGAAAACTATTCCAAAATCAGAGAAAGAGCACAGGTCATTTGAGATCAACTTAATAGATTCCACAGTAATTGTATTAAGATTCACATAGGAATCGGCACTAACCCTCAGGATAGCATTATCACATCTCCTGACCAGAATACCAAGGTCTTCAGAGGTTAAGTAATTTGCCCAAGTTCACCAGAATACAACTTTCCCCTTCTACTTAAAAGTTTTGTTATATGTGGAATAAGGTTGATCTCTCCCCCAAATAAATCCAAGATTTTACAAAAATCTATGAAGGAAGAACTCTGATCTTCAGAAATACTTTCATTGTGTAATTCAGCACCAAAAATGACACTCAGAACATTTCGAGATCCAACCATATTTGTTGAACAAGGAAATGGGTGGAGATGGATAGATGGATGGATGGATGGTTGGATGATTGGACGATTGGATGAATAGGTGGATGGGTCGATGGAGGATGAATGAATGCATGGGTGAATGGATGGATGGATGAATGGATGGAAGATGAATGAATGGATGGGTGAATGGATGGATGGGTGGGTGGGTGGGCGGATGGACGGGTGGTAGATGGATGGATGGATCCACCAGTATTCACTGAGTATTATTCATGTCATGATGAACACTAAAGGTACAGAGATGATGACATATGCAAGCGATTACAAGGTCATTTGATGAAAATTGAGATTTTCATTAGAAAACAGGAATAAACCAAACCATTCTGAAGATTCTGGGGTCCTGCACCCTGAATTTCAATTTCATGCAGTGGGGAGGCTAGAAATCTATAATGTAAAAATTTCCCCCAATGTGACTTTTACACATTAAAGTTGAGAACCGCCCCTGGGTGCAGGGTTTCCCAAATTTGCTCAGCCATAGGAATCCCCCACGATTAAGCATACATGTCCAGGCTCCCAGCCCAGACCAAGAGAATTTGAATACTTAGAGAAAGAAGCAACAGTGGGTTACTGTCTGTCTTTCCTTGCTGGTCAATGGGGGCTTGTAGGTATTTGATAAAGTGTCCAGGCCTGAGAAGGGGAAGGACTAAGCAGAAAACCAATGACAAATTGTGGGCGTGAGTATTTCCCGATTATACTGAGATCCGCAGTCGTGATTTTCTTCTCTGAGATGCCCCGTGAAGAAGAAGAATTCCTACTATAAATACAGTACTCGTGAATTAGGGACTTGCCCTCTGTGGGCACGGAGTAAGGATCATTCATCCAAACAGCATGTCATTACATTCTCAATATACAACACTAGGAAGTCAATGGCACTAGCATGCCCTTGTTAGAAATGGGGAAACCGAGGCTCCAAGAGTTTAAGACACCTGGGATGCCTGGGTGGCTCGGTCAGTTAAGCGTCCAACTCTTGATTTCGGCTCAGGTCATGATCTCACGGTTTGTGACTTTGAGCCCCATGTCGGCCTTTGCGCTAACAGCACAGGGCCTGCTTGGATTCTCTCTCCCTCTCTCTCTGCCCACCCCTCACTTTCTCTCTCTCAAAATAAAATAAACATAAAGGAAAAAAAAAGAAACTTGTCCAAAGTCACCTGCCTAGGATCTGAAAGCTAGAATTCATATCCAGGTCTGAGTCAGAACTCTCCATCCATAATTACTAGGATTACTATGGACCATATTCTTGTTTATTCTGCTGTCAGCTTTCCACCTGCCTGGATTTCCATTTTTCCCTTACCTGCCTTAAAAC
Organism: Hyaena hyaena; assembly: GCF_003009895.1. NCBI lineage: Eukaryota > Metazoa > Chordata > Mammalia > Carnivora > Hyaenidae > Hyaena > Hyaena hyaena. The sequence goes on along the minus strand of NW_024081258.1, from coordinate 13,799 downwards.
CTCCCCAGGAACTTTTCCTCACCTAGGCTAATTGTTTCTTCTAGCTCCTGATGAGATCCATTAGGGTAATTCTGCTTTGGTGGGGGGAACAGCTGACCTGACGATGGAAATTGAAAGGCTATTGACAAAGTTGCCGGATCATAGGTGAGTCGTGTAACTGCAGACAAGCCCTCGGTTATTTAAGCTGGCAAACACGGATACTGAAGTATATACCTTGCCAGGCTGGTGTGATAATAAAACATATCACATAAATTAGAAGGTGGCACATGTCTGGTGGAGCTCTGACAAATATTCCTTCCCAACTGGGCTTCTCACTAAATCTGAGTAGCACGAAGTTCTCCTGTCACCAGGCACTGGTTGCTCCTAGAGTGTTTTCACATGCAGTGAGTGAATTTCTCCTCATCCACCTGTATCCCCCTGCAGTGACTGGGGCTGTGTCTGGCATACAGCAGGTATCACATAATTGTTTAGTGAATGAAAACCTTCTCAGTGAAGAAATGGCAAGCCTGGTCACATCCACCGTCCCTCTGAAGTTTCCTTACAGATTGTGGAAGCCTTAGCCTCCAGCTTTAAAGCATGGAGGGGCACCTGGGGGGCTCAGTCAGTTAAGCGTCCGACTTCAGCTCAGATCATGATCTCCCCATTTGTCGGTCCGAGCCCCGCATCAGGCTCTATGCTGACATTGCGGAGTCTGCTTTGGAGTCTCTCCCTCTCTCTCTGCTCTTCCCTCACTCATGTGTACCTGCTCTCTCTCTCTCAAAATAAACTTGAAAAAAATTTTTTTAACAAAGCATGGAGTCTAGGGTCCCGCCACTTGGGATGAAACCCTGCCTCCGCAGCTCTACTGTCTACGTGTGACCTGGAGCCGTCACTGAACATCTCTGTGTCTCTCTTTCCTCAACTGTAAAACGAGGACGGTACGGTACCAGCCCCACAGTGGCATCATGGGCATATGATGCATTCCTACATGCAAAACGCTTAACCCCCTGCCTACAGCACATGCTACATGGAACAAAAAGGCAGTTACAGCCATTATCATAATCTCCCCATCCTACAGATGACAAAGCTAAGGCTCAGAGTGTCCAAACAACTCATCTGCAATCACAACGTGGGTCTGTGGCCCAGCCAGTGTCTCGAACCTCTAGTCATATCCTCTGGCCATTTATTGGGCCCTCTCGAGTCTTCCCTTGAGCTTGGAGAAGTGCTGTGGGGGGGGGAGGGGCAGGGCAGGAAGGCAAAAGTCAAGCATCCTCCAGAAGGGAGCCCCCTACCCCTTATCCTTTATCCTCTGGAGAGCCGTATGTCCTCTCTCCCTTTCTTCCTCTACCTCCTACCCCCGCACGCACGTTGCAGCGGCTCTCAGTCCGCCAGGAGCCAGATGCCAAACACCCATCGCAGGAAATGACCTGTGCTAAGCGCCCATGGTCTCAACACCGCTTTATTAAAAATTAAGTCGCAAATGATAACACTCACTGGGGAAGATTTGCTTTCCTCTCAATTACAGTTAATAGAAGAAAATTAATGTAGCAATTAATGCAGCTGCTCTCAGAGCCCAGTGTAATATGCAAGGGGCCACGGCTGGATAGCCGGAGAAGCAGGGCCTGGAGCTTAATAAAGTTTTGCTTTTCCTGTGTTTAAACTCTCCAGCCATAACTTACTTAAGAAACACACAAAAAGAGATTATTTAACATTTTAGAGGTTTCCGCGAGCCATAAATCATTTCCACACATGCCATATTTGTTGAAAAGGACAGAATACATTCAATTTTACAGTATATTAAACTTCATCTAATTTGAGCATAAGAACAGACCAGCAAAATAAATGACCAATTTCTGAAGCAGAAATTACCATTTGGTTGGTGCCATTACAGAGATGCTGGTATTTTATCATGTTCTTAACATAATATTGCTTGTCTAGCAATGCATAGTTAGAATGCTATTCCAAATTAGAAGACAGTGAAAGAAAAGTGCACACCGGTTTTTTTTAATAGGCGTCATTTGTCAGATGTTATGCTGAGGGCTTTGTGCTGATGATAATATGCAGATTAAAGGAGAAGTAAATAGGGAGGAAAGAGGAGTCGCCACCAGAGGAAAGAGGTCCCCACTCCTGAGCTCCCAGACCCGCAGCTGTCAGGGAGAGAGGGATGGCCAGGCGGCCACAGCCCCCGGCCACAGATGACAGTCATTCATTTGCGCTGAAGCCTTCCAGGGAAGGGAAGCTTCCTCTGGTGTTGGACAAAAAGAAATACACCGCCTGGAATGCAACGTGGGGTCTCAGCCCACCCGGGAACCATGTAATCATGGAGGTGGCGGTCCACCGTGTCATTCATGAAATGCTCTCACATCCATTCTCGGCGTGAATGGGCAGTGAAACCCCAATGGGGAGTCACCGGTTTTCTAATGAAGCCCATGTTAAAGAGGAGAAGACCGGGACCGGGCCAAATAAAGGGACTGGCTATGACTGTCAATGTTAGGAAACAGCAGGAGAGTCGTGCAGAGCCATTCATTCAGAGCTCGGCCAATCATTCCACGAATACTAATTAAGAACTGATCAGGTGCCAGGCTCTGGACCAGGAGCTATGAGAAACACAGAGCTTGGACCCTGGCTTTCTGGAAAGCTTGTGGTCTAAGAAGGCAGCTGAGGACATGGGTGAAAACCGCAGATTTGGAATTAAGCTGTGTGGCTGTGAATCCCAGTCTGTCTCATACGTGCTGTGTGACCATAGCAAGCTACGTAACTGCTCTGTGCCTCACTTTTCTCGTCTTTGAAAAGGACATGCTAGTAGCACCCATGGCACAGACTAAGGCAAATTAAATCAGTGGAGCTGCGCTTCGGATGGTACGTGGCTGACAGTCAGCTTTTATTACCCGCTTTACGTCCAGCCTGTGAGCAGAGACACATCCTAATTCAGGTCATCGTCTTCTCTGACCTGGAGTTCTCTGCCTCCTACCTGGTATCCTGGCCTCCTCTGGTTAATTCTGCATAGAAAGGCCTGGAAGAACTTTGTGGGCAGAAAATGTGATCATGCAGCACCATGCTTCCCATTGCCCTCCAGGCAAAGCCCAGACTTGAAAAAGTCTGTACCGTCAGGACTCTGGCCGCCCCTCCTACTGCTCACCCTCTCTCATTCTGCTCTCTGGCCACACTGAACCATGAACCACCCCAAAACTTTCTGTCTTCTCTTTTATTTGCTCACTCATTTCCTCAATTCTGTGAAAGCCACTCCCTCTTCTTAGAAGTTCTCCTTCATGTCTTGATTAAGGATCCCCCTCCTTTGGAAAGCCAGCCACCCTGCTCCAGAATGGCTCCAATGCTGCCCTCTCTGGCCCCTAAATTAGGCTCCATCTGCAGCCAGTCCCAAAGTGCATGAAGTCTTCTTCACACCAGCAAGCAATTCTCAAACGCCATCATGATTCCAAGAGGGTAGCTCCAATCCAACTCAATTTGGACACTCTTGACCCAGAGGTGGCACCAGATTCCACGTTCAGGGCTTAGTCCCACAAGACACCCTCCACTTCTGACACCAGTCACAAGCCCGGGGTTACCTGTGCTTCTGACTGGCTGGTTATAATCCAGAGGCTCTCACGACTGCCCACTTTGGGTTCCATTAACTTGCTAGAATGGATTCCAGAACCTAGCAAACCCATTTACTCATGAGACAACCAGTTTATTACAAAAGATATTAAAGGAAATCAATCAACAGCCAGATGAGGAGACACAGATATCCCCAACAAAGGAGCCTCTGTCCCTGTGGAATGTGGGACCTGGCACGGTAGCACGCGGAAGCATTCTGGATCTCCAACCTGGACGCTCTCTGAACCACCTCCTTCTGGGTTTTTACACAGGGTTTATTACATAGGCATGGCTGATTGGCTCATTGGCCATTGGTGGTTGATTCAACCTCCACCATCTCTCTCTCCTCCCCATAAATCAGGGGGTGGGACTCAAAGTTCCAAGCTCCGTTCCAGGTTGGTTCACCTGGTGACCAGTCCCCATCCTCAGGGACCTTCCAAAAGTCACCTCATCCACACCAACCTAGTTATGGTGAAAAAGGACTTATAAGGAATAACAAGACGTCCATTTCACCTTTATGGCTTTGACAAGATTTCAGGAACTGAGGACTAGAGACCAAATATTATCACAAAAGATGGTCCCTTTGTTCTTATCGATTGGAAAATTCCAAGGGTTTGGGGGCCTGTGAGAACCATGGACAGAGACCAAACATATAGGAGAAATATATTTTGGACATGTGTTTGCCCCAATATGTATTTCTTCTGCGTCACAATATGGCACCCACAGGCCACCTCATGTTTCCCTGGCTATAGCATTTGTCACACGAGAATACAATCATTGGCTGTCTTCTTATTGCTGCCAGTGGAATATGAGCCCCAGGAGAGTCTGGACTGTGTCTTTCAAATTCTCCACTTCTTTTCTTTTATTTTTTTTTAACACTTAATCATTTTTGAGAGACAGAGTGTGAGTGAGGGAAAGGAAGAGAGAGAGACAGACAGACAGAATCCAAAGCAGGCTCCAGGCTCTGAGCTGTCAGCACAGAGCCTGACACAGGGCTCGAACCCATGAACTGTGAGATCATGACCTGAGTCGAATCGGAGACCCAACCAACTGAGCCACCCAGGCGCACCCCCCACTCCAAGTTCTCTACTTCTATCCCAAGTACGAAGTACTTGACAAGACAGCAGTCCGTAATTATTGGTTGAATAAAAAATGAGACCCAGAAGCCTCCAAGCCCAGGCCTTGCCCTAGCTCTTTGTAACACTGAGACCTACAATCAGGTGAGAAGAGGCTCAGGGCTGGTGCTGTGCCAAGGTGTGCCAGGCTGAATCAGGGCACTCTGTAAGTCTCAGATTTATGCCCTACACTGATGGCTGTGGGGCCAGCCTCCCAGATCACATAAATCACCATGCAGCAATCTGGCTCCAGCGCTGGGGAGCCTCCTAAGCTCAAAGCACTTTGCAGAGGTGCCGCTGGAATTAGGCATAAATCCACTTCTTGATTGAATAAGCAAACAGCCCACTGCTCGAAATGATTTACTAAATTACAGTGCACAGTGACAGACCTGGGAGATTTGGAGCATGCACCTGCTTAGCAATCGGACCTCTTCCAGCTCCCTGGCTCCCTCCACCTCTATCCCTCCCTGGTTCCACCAGTGACTTCCCTCCATCCACCTGTCCAAGCAACCAACATTCACGGAGCACCCCACCGTGCCAAATTAGGAGCTTACATATACATTAGATCGTTTAAATTTACCTTATGCAGGGCACCGGGGTGGCTCAGTGGGTTGAGACTCTTGATTTCAGCTCCGGTCATGATCCCAGGGGTGTGGGATCGAGCCCCTAGCCAGGCTCTAAACTGAGCATGGAGCCTGCTTTAATATTCTCTCTCTCTCTCTCCATCTGCCTCTCTCCCCAGTTTGCGCTTTCTCTCTCTCTAAAATAAAATTTAAAAAATTTTAACTTATGCAGCAACACTGAAAATTTAGGGACTATATATATCATTTCCGCCTTATTTTTCAGGTAAGGGCACTGAGGTTCAGAGAAGTTAGGAACCCTTCACCCCAATATGACACAGCAAGTAAGCAGCAGAGTTGAGATCCATCCTGCAAAATATCCACCAAGTCCAGGAATATTTCTGTGATGACTAGGTTCTCTCGTCGTATTACTACCTTGTCCACGAATACTTCTACCCACTTCCTTTTTTTATACTTTTCCTTTCTTTCCTTCCCCCCCGCCCAATTCTACTGAAGGGTAATTGACATGCAAAAAAAACCCCACATATAATAAATGTATACATTTTGATGGCATTCATGTTACCATCACCACAATCAAGGTAATGAAAATATCCATTACCTCCAAAAGTTTCCTTGGCTCCTTTATTGTTTTTTGTTGTTGTTGTTGTTTGTTTATCTTTTGGTTTTTGTTTGGGTTTGGGTAGGAGGGACACTTAACAGGAGATCTACCCTCTTAATAAATGTGTGAGTGCACCGTACGCCATTGTTAACTGTGTGCATTCTGTTGTAGGTCAGATGTCTGGGAATTTACTCATTGTGTGTAGCTATGACTTCATAGTCTTCAAACGACACTCCTCCACCCCCCCTTCCTTGGTAACTGCCATTCCACTGGCTACCTCTGCATGCTTCAGGATTTTACACGTCTTCTGTAAGAGGAATCACACCGTTGGTCATCCCGTGCCTGGTTTATTTCACTTGGCAGAATGTCTCGTGTGCATCATGTTGTCCCTTTCTTCTGCATGTACATGTCAGGATATGGTGGGTTACATGGAAGGGATAGTCTTCCCAAATCTCAGTAGCTTAATAGAAACAGGTTTTCTATTGCTGTTGGTATTGTTATTCAGACTACACATTGGGTACAGTCAAGCTTGGAGTCACTCAGGCACGGGGGCTGGGAGCCTCTGGCCTCCTGGAGAGGATCATCTAGAACACAGAGCCATCTTGGTCACTGAGGCAGGAAAAAAGAGTAGAAAGCTTAGCACTGGCAATTCACCACCTTCCACTGAAAGGTGCATCTGCCCCCTCTGCTCACAAGCCCACCTGACATAACTGGTCACGTGGTCCCACCGACCCACAACTGCATTCAGAAGCACAGCCTTTCAGGTGCGCCTGGGTGGCTCAGTCAGTTAAGCGTCTGACTCTTGATTTCCGCTCAGGTCACGATCTCATGGTTCATGAGTTCGATCCCTATGTCAGGCTCTTTGCTGACAGCATAGAACCTGCTTGGGATTCTCTCTCTCCCTCTTTCCCTCTCTCAAAACAAATAAATAAATATTTAAAAAATTACATCCCTCCATATGCCCTAGATGGGCATTATCCAATATCCTCATGCTCCACTGTTGTTCTCATTCACTAGTTCATTCATTCATCAGATACATACTGAGTTTCTGCAATATGCCGGGGCAGCAGGCTGACATTGGGAATACAGAGGTGAAGCAAACACACATGATGCCTGCATTCAGGAATTACTCTGTGTTTAGGAACACACATTAAATACATTAGCATCCAAGTAAACCAGAACTGTGTCAAATTCTGTGAAAGACAAACATATGGTTCTATGACAGTCTATAACAGAAGTGTGATCCAACCTAGGAATCAGGAAAAGCCTTTGTCAAGTGGTTTTTTGATCACAGGCAATAGAACCCATCTCTTCCCGAATTAAAGAGACAAGAAATGTAATCAGACGATATTGGGTAGCTCGCAAACTTGAATCTACATAATCCCTGATTCTTTCAATGTGAAATCTGAGCCACGTATGTTTGGTGGAGCAGTGTCTCTTTCCTAGCTGGAAGGAGTTCTAGAAGCAAGAGTATTTGGCTTTTTCACGTGCTAGAAGAGAATCACACAGGTCCATATCATTACAGCTACTCTGAGACAGTAAAAGGGGAGCTCATATTTAAAGGACTAACAGGAGGAGTGCCTGGGTGGCTCAGTTGACAGAGTGTACAGCTCAGGTCATGATCTCGTGGTTTGTGAGTTCAAGCCCTGCATCAGGCTCTGTGCTGACAGCTCAGAGCCTGGAGCCTGCTTCAGATTCTGTGTCTCCCCTCTCTCTCTCTCCTCTACTCTGCCCACACTCGGTCTCTCTCTCCCTTTCTCAAAATTAAATAAATATTTTAATTAAGTAAGTAAGTAAAGGACAAATAGGAGCTACCAAAAGGAATAAGGAAGGAGCAATCATCTTCTGCTTTCTTTCATCCACACCTAAAAAAAATTCAAATTTATACAAAACTAGAGAATACAATGAAAGTTCACGCACCTATCACTTTGCTTCAACAACTATCAGTTCAATCTACTTTCACTTATACCCTCACCCACTTTTCCCTGCCTTTATACATGAATTTTAAATCCTAAATATTGGGTAGTTATATATATTTATGAAATTTAAAAATGTACCTAGAAAAACAGCATAACCTTGATGTAATTATCACACCGCAAAAATTATTTGATATCACCAAATACCTAATTAACATTGACATCTCCTTGATTAACTTAAAAGCTGTTACACAGTATGACTGATTTGAATCCAAATGAAGTCCATATATTGTCATTAATTTGCATGTATCTTTCCTCTCTTTTAACATATAGGGCCATCCTACATATATTTTCCTCATAACTGATAGGTAATAAGACACAGACACAAAGTCAGACATAGGCACAGATACAAGAATGACGGGGACATAGTCATATACAGAGTCACAGCACAGACATAAAGATAAACAGCTAAAAAATCACCTGACTCATTTGTTCTGAGGAGTTCCCCAGAGTCTTAATTTTGCCAGTTGATGCTCTGTCCCCCATATTCCCTATAAACTGGTGTTAGACCCAAAGTCTTGATAAGATTCAAGTTCAAATTTTTGGCAAGACTACATCATGGGAGATGTGTACTTCCCCTAGGAGGCATGTAATCTCTGATTGTATTTTTGTAATGTCATTGCTAATCAGTAACTAGATCCATAAATTCATTAGGAATTGCAAAATAATGATATATGTATTCTATCATTACTGCCTTGTTTGTCAGTAGGATATACAATTAATATAGGAGAGTCAGAATAAACACTTAACTGCTTCTTTTTATTTACCAGTTTTCAAATTGATGAGCATTTTTCAGCATTTTTAACAGTGGACCATGAACTGTGGATTTGTTTAGAATCACCATGAACTCATGAGTTGAAGTATATTGATATACTTTAACCCACTGAAGTTAGAATTTTTGTTAATGTTCTAATAGTCCCATTTTTGGCCAGTGGGATCTCATTCATGTGGGTTTCTGAGTCCTTGACTCAAGACCTGTACTTTCTGGTGGCCTTCTTGCTCTCTAGAATGACAATGTATTTCAGCTTCATGCTGCACATTCTCTATCCTAGGCCTGGATTCAGCCATTTTGCCAACTAGCCTTGACTGCCTTGAGTGGAACATGGCATTTAGAGGTCATAATCTGCACACTAGAAGCGTCCATTGCCAGTGAGTTGGTCATTGTTTCTGAGCCTTTTCAGTGGACTTCATATTTATTCATCTCTTCCCTCCTCTTTAACCTATACTTCCTCTGCCTTCACACCCCATTCTTAACTTATTGAGACAGAATGACTTATTCCACACCTCCTGTATGACTACCCAACTCCCACTGCCTCTCAAAGATGGGGAAGACTATTATTATAGGGAAAAAGAAGCGTACATTCAATGAAGGAATGTGGATTCAAACTCCCTTTAAGGTTCAAGCTAGCATTTAGATTAACGTTAGGGCTGGTAGTTACTTACACTGGTAGTCATTTACACAAGGAGTACTTACATAGGGAGCTACATACACTGACTAAGTTTCCTTGAGATAGAACTTGCAAACATCCTATAACCTCATTCTCCATATTAGTCATCCAACCTTAGCCCAGGGGAGGGCTAAATCAGTATCGTTCAGTGCATAAGTGCTATAATAGAGCTTTCTAGAAGGATATGGACTTAGCACAATGCGATGAGAAGCTGACCGGCTGAGACCAGAGAAAGCCAGGGAATTCCTCAAAGGAGAGTTGATACTTGTGCTACATTCGAAGAATTAATGGAAGTTTATCCAGCACAGAAGGATAGAGCTTCCAGGTACAGGCAATAGCATGTCAAAGGAACAAAGGAATGTACAGGTGTCATGGTACTTGCGCATACCTTGGGTTAGACTAGAATCAGCAAGATGGTGGGGATGTCACTGTAAAGGACCAAGTGTGTGCTGACAAGGGCTTGACCTAGAGCAACGAGAAGGAAGATGCAGGAATCTCAGGGTTATGGCAGGTAGATAAGCAAGTATTGGTTGCGTGTGATGAGGCAAGAAGGAATATTCAAGATCTACAGCCTGAGAGACCTCAGTCAGAGTAGGAATTCAGACTAGGAACACTCTGATGGGGAAGTCGAAGAGTTTATTTCTGGCTGTGATAAGTTTGAGAGGTGCCGCTGGCTCAAAGCATTGGGACACCCTGAGGCTAGAGTCTCAGGTAGGTGGGAGAAGAGTTTATGATTCTCAGGGTGCCTCTCACATCTGACGCCATCTTAGCAGCCAGACCATAAGCAGATTTTTATGCATGCTGTCCATGCTTGCAATCATGGTTACAGCTGATAGGTTCAGGGCTTGGCCAAGCTCAGACCAACAGTCAGAGAAGTGGTCCTGATGCCAGAATCTTCCCTAAGATGGACCTGCTATTTTGCCTCATGACCAGCTGACTATACCGGGCAGGGGCAAATGATTTAACCAGATCGTATCTCCTGGGAAGTTCACCTAAGAGAGAGGCACACAGAAGACCGCACAGCAATCTAGACATCCACGGGGGAAGCAATAAAAAGAACCCAAGAGGCTTTTCATTGCTAGAATAAAGGTGCTAGAGTGAATTTAGGTACTCGAGTGGACACATTCCCGGTAGACATGGTACAATCAGAAATGTCACCCAGAGGGTCAAAAAGAGCTCAGAGACGCCAATGAATTCTGAATGACATTCCTGTTCATTCTCTAGGGATGAGTGCTGAAATAATGTCCTAATGTACCAGGACACGGTGCCTGGGCCAGACCTGGGCTCAGGTGCCTCTGACAGGTACATTTAAATGACACCCCCCATCACACTCCATACTCAGAACGCGCAGGGAGGATTCCTGTAAAGGCAGAGAGAATGGTTTCTGGGCATAGGGGACAACAGAGGGCATAGTATGGCTTCAGTCAAGGTGAACACGGCTGTGCCAAAGCAGGATTTGGGGAAACAATAGTCACTGGTCATGCTGCCTTTTCTGGCCAAGCCGATGGAAGTTTGGCGTGGAGCTAGGGGCAGGATTCCTACCAAACTGTCAGGGAACCCAATGGCGCTTTGAGAACTTGAGGATGAAGACAGTCCCTGAAAACACTGGCAGTTGTCATTAGACACCAAGGAAATGGCCGTGACCAGAACCTGGGAGATTTGGTGTGTTTATTTCCGTGTTTCTCTGTGAACTTCCTGATTTTCGCAGGGTGGCTGTGGGAGAACACAGTTGCCGCGTACCAGGTGGGGCTGAGAGCCTAAGAGACTAGGATCTGAGAGTCCGTGTTTCCTTATCCGTCATCACAGGATTTCCAAACCTAGGGCGTAGCCTTACCTATACTCCCCCACCTCCCCCACCTCCTTACATCAAACTCCCATCTCTCTACAAGACCACTTTCTTTGTAATTATGATGAGCCTAATTAACATCATCAGAGGAAATAAAAATATAGATCTGACTGTCACCAGCAGCATTTGGCTGAAACCTCTTCCAGTTAACGCCTTCCTGCCTGACACTTGATCTCTTTTGGGCTTCCGGGGACAGCTCAGAAAAATCTAAGTTTAATGTACTAGCCCTCTGCTTTGTAAGAATTGCCCTCAAGCACCTGATGTGTTCTTCTTTGTCTTAGAATCTCAGTAATTAGGGGCACCTGGGGGGCTCAGTCAGTTAAGCAGCAGACTTCCGCTCAGGTCAGGATCTCACGGTCCATGAGTTTGAGCCCCACGTCAGGCTCTGTGCTGACAGCTCAGATCCTGGAGCCTGCTTCAGATTCTGTATCACTCTCTCTCTCTCTGCCCCTACCCACTCATGCTGTGTGTGTCTTTCTCTCAAAAATAAATAAACATTAAAAAAAAAAAAAAGAATCTCAGTAATTAGATCAGTCTTTCTCATATAGTTGTTTTCCTACCGTAAAGTTGCTAACACAGTAGCAGACCCAAGAAGATGCTCTATAAAATATGCTTCTTGTTGATAACTGGATTCTAAGTTGTTGTTTTTTTTCCTATACCTTTCTGCATTGTTTAAAAAATTTTTTTAAGGTTGGGGGGTGCCTGGGTGGCTCAGTGGATTAAGTATCCGACGTTGGCTCAGGTTGCGATATCACAGTCTGTGAGTTTGAGCCCCGCATGGGGCTCTGTGCTGACAGCTCAGAGCCTGGAGCCTGCTTCAGATTCTGTGTGTTCCTCTCTCTCTCTCACTCTCTCAAAAATAAACATATGGGACACCTAGGTGGCTCAGTCAGCTAAGCATCCAACTTTGGCTCTGGTCATGGTCTCACAGTTTGTGGGTTCAAGCTCTGTGTCAGGCTCTGGGCTGACAGCTCAGAGCATGAGCCTACCTTGGATTCTCTCTCTGTCTCTCTGTCTCTCTCTGCCCCTCCCCCACTTGTGCTCTCCCTCCCTCTCAAAAATAAATAAACATTAAAAAAATAAACCTTAAAAAAAAATAAAAAAATAAAAAAAAATAAAAAAATAAACCTTAAAAAACTGTGCTTGGGGCGCCTGGGTGGCTTAGTCGGTTTTGCGTCCGACTTTCGCTTTGGTCATGATCTCTCTGTTCGTGGGTTCGAGCCCCGCGTCGGGCTCTGTGCTGACTGCCAGCTCAGAGCCTGGAGCCTGTTTCAGAGTCTGTGACTCCCTCTCTCTCTGGCCCTCCCCTGCTCATGCTGTCTCTCTCTCTCTCTCTCTCCTAGAAATAAATTTAAAAAACACTGAAATTTAAAAAAAACAAAACAAAACTGTGCTTAATAATGAAACATAAAGAAATAAATGGAAGGCAGAGAGCCAGGCAAGTACCTAAGTGTGGTCTCAGGTAATTCACTGTCAGTTCAGTGTCTTTCCCACCTGCGTGGAGATTTCTCTCACTTGGCATTTTGCTCTGGAGCAGGGATGCTTGCTGGCGCATTTTCACGGGCGCCCGTGGCACCGGCCATATCCGGTGACAGCAGGGCCTTGATTCTGTTACTTTCTGTAGCTTTTTCCTGGCCTCTCTCAACCTCCCTGAGACCTTCCAGTCACACTGGCTCCGAGGAGAGTGACAGCTCTGTCAGGCTGCAGCTGGATTTGCATTCTGTGCCCTTGGAGAAGAAGTGGCAGGGGGTGGAGTGGGGGTGGGGAGTGACTGGCTCAGACGTTGGAAAAGCTGCCAAGGTGTTTCAAAAGCACCCACAGCCCACGTGGCTCCCTTACGTTGCCACAAGCTTCCATCATCGCAAATTGAGGAAATGGAGAGGGAATGGTCAGAGCAAGGCAACCTTGCTCAACAGTAGGGCAAGTTGGGCAGGCATCGCGTGGAAGGAGGGAGAAGATGGGTGTGGGTCCAGGAGGGTTTTGAAAGAATGATTTGGCCCCATATACAAACCCGGGGAGTCAGTACTATCACCTCCAGTTTGCACACAGGAAAATAAGGCTCATCCGGGCAGTAACTGACTAACTAGTAGATTCCATCCTGGATTTTCTGGACACCAAAGGCTACAAGCTTTTACCACTGCACTTAACTGCTTGTTGCCTGAGTCCAAGCTATAGGGAAGAGCAAATCGAAAGGCTGGTGGTGATGATACAGGAGGGAGCCCAAGCATCCAAAGCAGGGCACCACTGGCAGATTGAGTTGCCCTGAGGGGACAAGAATTTAGGCAAGGTGCCCACCCTCCACCCAGCAGGTGGGAGAGACAAGAGCAGTCCCTGGTTGGGAAGTAGGTAACTCCTCACTGGCTCTCTGGATTCCTGTGGCCTGTCGATGGCCCCCTTCCTCATCTCCCACGAAGACACAGCAGCCTCCTGTCTTCCCGGAAGTCTGCGATCAGAATCAACCATAGCCCCGGTTCTAAAGCGCCAGGGAGACCCCACTTCTCCTCTATTTAAAACTCTCCAGGAGGAGGGGGCAAGATGGCGGAGAAGTAAGGAGCTCCGTACTTGCACTCGCGCCCATACATCACACAGAAAAGATCTGAAGCCATTGGAAACCTTACAAAACCTGAGAGATTGGGAGAAAAAGGACGCAGAATCCACTGAG